>NC_012870.2:26212213-26299779 GCF_000003195.3 Sorghum bicolor | reverse complement strand
AGCAGGATCAATAATGATGTGTAAGATCCTCAGTGGCCACAAATTCAGTAGAGATATCATGTTCATTCATCCTCCCATAGAAACAGCAATATGCAGGATATACATACACATACTACAAGAACATTTCAACATTTCTGTGAAGCTTTTGTCAGGTCCACAGATGACAAGGCAGACGCTGAGGCGGGCCCGCCAGGTACTGTGGCCCGTCCGGCAAGGGAGGGAGGCTGCATCTGAATCGGGTAAGTGTGCGCGTGACAGGTTATATAAACTGAAAATGAGAACTCCAACTTGCCCTCCTACCTCTGTTCTACTGACTCTTCCCTTTTTTTTTCCCCCAATACCAATCTCCTTGCAGCAGATACCTCAGGCAATTTTGGGTGCATTGCTGGCAGAAAAGTGTTGTTTTTCTGTTGTTCTAACATTTTAGCTTTTGCCGGGGTTGTAGATTTTTGTTACTAGTTTTTTAAAACTCTTGCTATATTAATGTATGGCAGGCAGTTGGCATATCTCTTATTGGTAGTTTTTTTTTTTTTTGAGAAACTGTAGTGTCATCCCATAGAGGATAGACCAAAAATGAAAATAAAAGGGAAAATCCTCCTGGCCTTCCTCAATTATTGTGGTAGTCTAATTTACCTCCTTCGACTAGAAAACCGGGTGTTTATGCTTCTCAAACTATTGAAACCATCTAATTATCTTCTCGAGCAGTTTTCAAAGCGGTTTTGGATGTGGCGTCATGTCAACAATGAGGGAGGTAGATTAGACTTTCACGTTAATTCAGAAAAGACAATTAGACTTTATAAGATAGTTGTAGAAATATCTTTTTCAAAAAGTTATCCAAATTTTTTTCTAAAATAAATAAATATTTAAAAATACTAAAACCTTATCATGTTTTAAAAAGAAAAATTTGCAACCAGATGCAGATTTTCCGAGAATCATTCTCTATGGTTTCAGAGTTAATAACCATAATATAGAGCATGATTTTATGAAACGTGTGAAGTCTAACATCCCAAGCTCGTCTGAAACCGCCTTCCTGCTCGATCATGTGCTCCCAGTGCATGCGCGTGGTTACAATAATGATGATCAACGAGGAAGCAGTCGCATCCATATAGATGTTTTGGGACAAATCGTAGATGTCAGTCTAAAGTCTAAGAAGTCATATGACAGTTACTATTGATGGTCCCATGAGTCTACACACGTCATTGTTGTGATGTCCTTTGAAGAAGAGAATGCTGCTATAAAGTTAAACCACATGATACATAACGTTAATGTGCAATCATTGAATTATATTTTTCATTTCAATTTTCCAATGAATGTATTGATGGTAAAGGTAGACATTGTTTTTGAGGAAATATTTTTTGTAGTTTCATCCTCTGTTTCATATCTAGCCTAGTTTAAAATTTTAGGAGATCGTACAAGGTTCAAATAATTATAAGCAAGGAATAAAAAAAGGTATAGCATGATTTTAGGAAAAACATGAAACTAGTTTCATATTTTTGTAAGTTAAAATAATTTTTCTAACATTAATAGATTTTAATATTTTTAAATATATGTTTAATATAGAAAAATACTTGGATAATTTTTTGGGGAAATTATTTTACTACTTTTATAAAAAAAACTAATTAATCTCCATGAACTATCTTGAAAGTCTGATTTACTGCCTTTTGTGGCTCACATGGCGTCACGTCAGCTAAAATTATTTTCAAAACCGCTCAAGGAGGTAAATAGAACGATTTTTCAAGGAGTGCAAATCTAGTTTGAAAAAAAGTCTATATAACCCCCAAACTATTTAGGGTGGAATACTTTATCCCTCAAACTATAAAACCGGATATTCTACCCCCTGAACTTTTAAAACCGGTCAAATAACCTCCTCGAGTGGTTTTAGAGGGTGGTTTTGTTCTTTTCTTTTTTATTTATTTTTGCTAAATCTTTGAAAAAACATAATAAATCACAAAAAAACATAAAATAAAAAATTCAACTTTGTTGGAATCCAGATGAGTAGATATACATAGTGAATATATAATATGATATACTTTAGTACAAAATTTTTGTTGTAGCTTTAAATCTATGTTTTTCTGTAATTAAATTGAATAATTTATATATGTAATTCCGATGGTCCAATTGTGGTAAAAAATTTTTATGGTGCGCTCATTATTGTATGCTTGAACTATGGTAAAAATTTCATACTCATTGGATCATGTATAACTTAGTTATATATATAGCATAGATTTAACAAAAATAAAGCTAAATAAATCTATAACTAAGTTATACGTGATCCAATAGGTATGAAACTTTTACCATAGTTCAAGCATACAATAATGAGCCCAAATAAAAATTTTACCACAATTGAACCATAGAAACTACATATATGAATTTTTCTTATTAATTATAGAAAAATATAGATTTAAAGCTACAACAAAAACTTGGTGCTAAAGTATACTATATTATATATTCATTGTGTACATCTACTCATTAGGAGTCCAACAAAATTAAATTTTTTATTTTATAATTTTTCTATGATTTATTATGATTTTTCAAATATTCAGAGGAAATAAATAAAAAAGAAAAAGACAAAACCACCCTATAAAACCACTCTAGAGGGTTATTTGACCGGTTTTGAAAGTTTAGGGGTAGAATATCCGGTTTTATAGTTCGAGGATAATAGTTTGGGGGGCTATGTAGACTTTTTCCAATCTGGTTGGTTTTCTAGTTGAAAAGGTAAATCCAACTACCTCAGTTGTTTTTTCCAAAATAAAATGTGCAGAAAGCCACGCCAAGAAATATCCATTGGGCTCATGTCCTGGACCTTTCCCCGGCCACACGGCCGTCCAAGCCCACGCTCATGAACAGCGCACAGGCCTGCAGAGTGCAGACAATGAAAGGATGGTCTGGCCTGGTGCCCTGGCTGCTCCTTTTTCAGGTCAAGTGGGCCGCGCTACATGTTCTTCCTTTTCCTTGTGCGCAGGCCTTGCAGCACTATTTTTGCACAGTTGTTCTTAGTTTTATTAACTTTTTCATTGCGAGTCTGTTTATACAGTTGCACAGTTGCGTTTTTCGTAGTGTGCTTAACAAAACGATTTCTGTATTATTGGCTATTCTTAAACTGGAGTATTCCCTCCGTCTACAAAAGATATATAATTCTCATTTTTCGAGAAGTTAATCGGTTTAAACTTTGACTAAAATTACATAAAAAGCATTAAGTTTAATGATACAAAATAAATATTATTAAATTTATTATAAAATACATTTTTATAATAAAATTATTTAAAAACATAAGCTAGTTTGACCGGCACACGTCCCATAATGTATTTTTTGTGGACGGAGGAAGAACTAAACTTTGATTACTGATTTATATTATTGTCTCCATGAAAATTGCTACTACCAAATTAGTAGTACTCATTTTCATCACAATAAAAATTACTCCCTCCACTCCAAACTATAAGACACTCGAAGAATCTTAGAGAGTCAAAACATTTTAAGTTTGACTAAAATTATAGATAGAATTACAAAAATTTTGGTATAACTAATGAAGAATCTAATTCTACTTAGTTGGTATAATAAATGTTATTATGTTATCATATAAATTTGGTCAAACTTGAAATGCTTTAACTCTATAGAATTCTTAAAATGTCTTATAATTTAGGATGGAAGGAGTAATATTCATTTTGTTGCCACTTTGATAGCTTGGGAGCACGGCCTCGTAGACAAACCTGGCCTGACAATAGGCATCCCAAATCAAATATCTGGAGCTACTGCCTGGCCCAGGTAGCCGGCCACCGCTGCCAATCAAACTACCCTGTTGATTTCATCATGTCGATGCAAAACCCCGTTGCCACTTGTCACTTCCAGACTTTGACAACAGAAATTTGAAAACAGAATTTTCAAGGTTAGATAGGGCCAATTAGTTGATTATTAGAGGCAGTTGTTTTAGATATTTTCGCAAAGAATGAATAGAGGAATAAAACAAGACTTCTTCTTATTTTTTTCCTTCTTGGTTCTCTTTCCCATTTTATTTTATCAGCTGGATTAGCAGAAAACCATGTAAGAACTTGTAATATTTATGATGCGTAAAAAGAAAAAAATGAAGAATAAAAACATGATTACATTGGATATTTAGATTTCCAAACAAAGTAGAACATGTCTTTTCAATTATTTTCAATACATTTACAATTCTTGTGTGACCTAAAATGCTTAAGGCATAAAATTGTCTATATAGTTAGATCATGCTATGTAACTACAATCCAAGTCGTAATCATGTCCAACCTTATGTTTCCTTGAGACCATGTTTAGCCTTCATCTTGAGTCTTTGATCTAGTCCCTCCTCTTTGGTCTCCCCCTAGCTCGTGACTAAGGATCGGGACTAGGTGCGTCCCGGCAAAATATCAGGCTCAAATTGAAATAATAAGAGGAGGCCTAATATCTAGTATCAAAATAAAAAATAATGGCAAATATCAATATATTACTTATTCCCTCCATATAGGATTTAGAAGTCATTTAGGACAGTGATATGGTCTCCAAAACACAACTTTGACATCTTATTTTTATAAAAATATTTAGAAAAAATGGTGTATATATATACTTTTATGAAATTATTTTTCAAGACAAATCTATTCATATAATTTTTACATTTGCAAACTCAATAATTTAAAAGTTATTGAGTGATTTATGTTACCAATATTTTACTCAAACCTTGTCCAAAACGACTTCTAAATCATATGCGAAGGGAGTATATTTCTAAGTATAGTAGTGCAGACTAAGGATTATACCTATTGTATAACCATCATGTGAAAATCGATATTCTTTAGCGTCCTTAGAAATGAAATCTTCAATGATATATTCATAATCAGTCTTCTCTAGCATGCCACTCTCAAGTGCTATTAATGCTAATGCATTAAGTCTTTCTTGTACTCTATATGGGCCAAAGAAGACAGTTGTGGTTGATTTACTAATTAAAATAAAGCCCAAAACTATTATATATACTTAGAATACTTGATAACTTTAGGGGCCCATGATTTTTGGCCCCCCTGTTCGGTCGCACGGCCCGCATAGGCCCATAGATGCCCCTGATCGTGACTGAGTTGGAGGCGTTGATTGACATTTTTCTTTGGATCAAATTTTCAGGCTGAGGGTTTGGTTGTAGTAGGTAGTAAGGTTAACTTCAACCCTTGTTGACACCGTTTTTGGACACGTGCACGGGGACCAGTAGAGTACAGATCGGCAGGCGGAGCAACGGTAACTAGACTGCAGAGGAGTTGCCGATGAGGGGAGCTGCCGATGAAGAGACGAATGAATGTGACTAAGTCCAGGGGTGGTGACGTGTTCTTACCGATGATCAATATTGGTGCTTGCCGATGGCCATAATAGGGAGACTGCCGATGACTCTGAAAGGAAGCGTGGAGGTTGCCGATTGATCTGTGGTGGTGTCCTGGTCGGTTACGAAGGGATGGTTCTATGTTTTCCTTAGTTATTTAAAATCGTTTTGTATACGGATTCTTTTTAGTTTGGAATTCGAGTCCTAGTCGTATCTGATTGTAGCTCTTTGGGCAGGGTATAAATGTAGACCCTAGGGCCTTGTAATGAAGAATCGATCAATAAATCAAACATAAGTTTTTACTCATATTCCAGCATCTACTTTTCGACGATTTCGTCATATTTTCCTTTTTCACTACGAGTTCTTAGGAGTTCGTCGACTTAAGCTCGGCGTATTCTCGAGTTCCGCGTGAATACCTCTTGGCCGTGACATCCGGGCGCATCACTGTTGTCAGGACCAAAGTATTCGAGTTATCACCTTTGCCGATAGTAAGGTCAAATCGGCTGGCACGCCTTAACGTTTGAATCGGGTATTAGCCCTTTGTGTTTGCAAATCAGCTTTTGCACCAACACATCTTTTGGCACGCCCAGTGGGACTTGAAATCAAGATCAAGATCAACATGTCGACTACCGAGTTCGACTTGGAGAACGTCATCCCCGTGACAGAAGCCAATCTCAGAGATGAGCAGAAGCAAGCTATTGCAAAAGCCATGGAGGACTACAAGCAGCAATGTTTGAAGTCTTTCAGCATCAACAGGAGTGGCGAGGTGATCCAGAAAGAAGCACTGCCGGCACCTCGGTAGGTTACTTTTGAAGCCAATCCTGGTAAACTTCAAGACATGGTTGATGGTGCTGTTAACCGTGCCTTGATCAATCAAGCTGGTGTGCTGTCCAATACGGTTTTCAATGCTATGGTTAGAACTTTCAAAGAAGGACAATTGCCACCAAATTATGTGGGCCCTTCTCATCATCAGCCAGGATCACCGGTGGTCACAGCTCCATCGGCTGCAGCGGCCGCTGCGGGCACAGAAACTACTGTTCCTCCAAGCACGTTAGGAGTCACTATCGCGCAATCTACGCCGATGACGACCAATCCATCGACTTCAGATGAGCAGATCAAGCTTGCAACAGATCTATTGGCATCGGCGATGTCAGGATCGGTCCCTCCTCCTAACTGGTGGGGTTATGGTATGCCTCCAGAGTTGACGTTGAAGACACCTAGCATATCTCAGACGGCTGATGTGAGAGGCAAGGCTCCTATGGCATCGGCACCTCCAAATATGCCGATGAATCAGAGTCCCCAGTATACTACAACTACTACTGCAAGGCCTTACACTGGGAATTCTCAAGCTCCAACGTTCCAGATGCCTAACGCATCGGCAGATTCAATGCCGACGCAACAGAGGTTTATGACTTAGTCAGGGTATGTCAATTCAATGATGATGCCCAATTACCAGACATCGGTAGGGTCTATGTCGATGAATGCTAATAGTGGATGGCCTGGGCAGCAAGTCTTTCCACAAATGCCCCAACAGAATCATCAGGCTACGGGGTTTCAACAAGGCCAGATCTACCCTGGGTTCCAGAATCAAGGGTTGCCTAACCAGCCGATGAATCTTAGTCAACAGTTTGGTGGTCAGACAATCAACCCCATGTTCCATGCAGATCGTGCGCCTCAACGACACGTGGAAGTGTATCAGCAGGCGCCAGATTCACAACCACCCCATCGGCAAGATGCCGATGCTTATTGGGCCGATAAGATTGCTGAAGTTATGAGAGACCAATTTGGGATAAAACCCAAAGTCAACACTTACTCTTATCGGACACCGTATCCTCCTGTATATGATTTGATTCCACTTCCAAATCGGTACAAGGTACCAGATTTCACTAAGTTTTCTGGACAGGATGACACATCAACCATGGAACATGTCAACAGGTTCATCATCCAATGTGGAGAAGCTGCTAACAGGGACGAGTTAAGGGTTCGCTTGTTCTCGTCATCATTGTCTGGATCGGCATTTACTTGGTTTATATCATTACCTCCTAACTCAGTGGTTACTTGGGCCGATCTAAAGAAGCAATTCCATAAGTACTTCTTTTCTGGAGTCCATGAGAAGAAAATCACCGATTTAGTCAAACTGAAGCAACGCAATGATGAATCGGTTGAAAGTTTTGTGCAGAGACTACGGGAGGTCAAGAACAAATGCTATAGTCTGGTTTTGGACGATCGACAGCTGGCCGATTTAGTTTTCCAAGGTTTGTTACCGCATGTCAGGGACAAGTATGCCTCTCAGGAGTTCGAAAGCTTAAGTCATTTGGTGCAGAGAATTTCTGATCAGGATATCAGGCCTTTTGAGCCTAAGAGGGCATGGAACAAAAAGGTGTCATTTGTTGATGAAGCAACAAGCTCGGATTTTGATGAGGAGTCAGTCATCGCTTGGCAGAATGGGTAAAGAATAAGAAGCCGATGTCTTGCCCTTTCGGGCATAAAGAGCCAGAGAAGGAATTGCAAGTGGCACAACGCAACTTCTCTGGCTCTTTATGCCCGAAAGGAATTGAAGAAGATGAAATATTGCAAGCCGATTGCAAGTTTCCACCAATGAGTGCAAAGTTTTTAGACAACAGCTGCAATCGGCTATAGAATCTGGGAGAATCAAATTTGATAGTTCCAGAGCCCAGAAGCCGATGAAAATCGATCAACATCCTTTCCCAACAAATATGTTGGATGCTAAGGGAAAAACCAAGGTCTTGACATCGGAAGCAGCTGAGAAGAGTGCATTGGTAGATCCCCAGCATCAAATTACTGCTGTCGATGCCAAAGGAAAAGGCTTAATCCAAGAGGGAACTAACTCAGGAAGGCCTCCCCGATCCGGTATTGTGATAACTCATAGAAGGCCTCGAGAAACTTGGCAGCAGCGTGAGGATCGATATCGACGCCAGCAAGAGGATTATCGTCGGGAGGAAGAAAGACGCCGTCAAGAGTGGAATCGGCACAAGGATCATTGGAATTGCCCATTCTTTATCCATTGCTGTGAGCATAACATCAAGCTGCCCACTGTTAGAGATTGCCCTGAATGCAATGGTTATGATCGGTATGACAGATCCAACCGACGCTATCACGGTGACGATCGGCGATTTAATGGGCCGATTAGGGGGAGAGCGTCCGTTCATGATCGGCTGGGGGGCAGACTCAGTGTGCATGATAGGCTTGGTGATCGTATTGAATATTTTCCTAGGAATTAGGAAGAGCTTGGGGAGATGGCTAATGCACGAGTTCCCGATGAGTTCATATTTTGCAGGGACGCCAATACACATCGGATGGAGTCAAGGGAATATCATCGTCCATCGGCAAGGCAGTCACCCCTTCCCCCATGGTGTCCAGAGGGGTTGACTAAGACACAGAAGAGGAGACTGCAACGTGAGAGACGGGAAGAGCTATGTAAGGGTGAGAATTTTGGTCAGTCTGGGGATCAGCGATCATCAGATCCTAAGGGGAAAGGGCCATCGGCAGATGTTAACATGGTATTTATGTTGCCGATGGAATTCCTGGCGCCATCCAGTGATGACGAGGAGTTGGAGTTTTCCGACCAGATAGCTCAGTTGGCTCTGGATCCGATGACATCCATCTTTGAAAAGACTGCCGACAATGAAAGGCAGCATCTTAAGGCTCTGTTTGTCAAAGGGAGAGTTGATGGTCAACCGATGACCAAGATATTGATTGATGGTGGAGCTGCTATCAATATCATGTCATATGCAGTTTATCGGAAGCTTGGAAAAGGAGATCAGGATTTGACCAAGACCGATATGATGCTAAAAGACTTTGAGGGAAATGTGTCTCCGGTTAAGGGAGCAATATGCGTCGAGTTGACCATCGGCAGCAAAACCTTGCCGACAACTTTCTTTGTGATCAGTGGAAAGGGTGCTTATAATTTGCTACTAGGGAGAGATTGGATTCATGCTAATTGTTGCATCCCGTCTACAATGCACCAATGCTTGGTTCAGTGGGTAGGTGACAAGATTTAGATTGTCCCGGGAGACTCTTCTTATGTCATTGCGTCGGCAGAAGCAGATACCTATGAAAGAACTAGGTGTATCTCGGGGGAGATTTGGGAGAAGGATTTCCTCAAAGTTGCCGATTATGAAATTCCACTGATCCAAGCAGTCGGTTCTGATGAGGAGTTTTAATGGATAGGTTCGCCGATGATGGAAAATTAGGCCAGGGATTCACATCGGCCGATGACTTGATAGAAGTAGATATAGGTAGTGGTGATAAACCTAGACCTACTTTTATTAGTGCTAAGTTAAATTCTGAGTGTAAACAGCAGTTAACCGATTTGTTAAAGGAATATAAAGATTGCTTTGCTTGGGATTATACTGAGATGCCTGGTTTAGACCGATCAATTGCTGAACATCGGTTGCCTATCAAGTCTGGATTTCGGCCACATCAGCAGCCAGCTCGCCGATGTAATCCTAATATCCTTCCTGATATTAAGGCCGAAATAACCAAGCTTATTGAAGCTAAATTTATTCGGCAATGCCGGTATGCCGAATGGATTTCCAATGTTGTTCCAGTCTACAAGAAAAATGGGAAGCTTCGAGTTTGCATTGATTTAAGGAATCTTAATAAAGCTACACCGATGGATGGCTACCCAATGTCGGTTGCCGATCTGCTAGTTGATGCTGCGGCTGGGCATCGGATTATCAGCTTTATGGATGGCAATGCAAGATACAATCAAATATTCATGGCTGAAGAAGATATTCTGAAGACAGCATTTAGGTGTCCTGGTCATGTTGGGTTGTTTGAATGGATAGTCATGACCTTTGGTTTGAAAAATGCTGGTGCTACTTATCAGAGGGCCATGAATTTTATCTTTCATGAGTTCATCGGCAAGCTGGTGGAAATTTATATTGATGATGTGGTGGTTAAGTCTGGAGATTTCACAAAACATCTTGCCGATTTGCGAAAGGTGTTGGAATGCACAAGGAAGCATGGTTTGAAGATGAATCCTAACAAGTGTGCATTTGGTGTATCGGCAGGACAGTTCCTTGGTTTCATGGTGCATCAAAGGGGGATTGAAATTAGTAGGAGGTCTATTGATGCTATCAACAAAATAGTTGCTCCTACCAACAAAACTGAGCTCCAGTCCTTGATCGGCAAAGTAAATTTTATCAGGAGATTTATATCTAACTTGTCTGGTAAAATTCGTGCTTTCAGTCCTTTACTAAAATTGAAAGCCGATCAAGAGTTCGTATGGGGGAAAGAACAACAGTTGGCCTTAGATGAAATCAAGAATTATTTGGTAAATCCTCCAATTCTGATTCCACCCCAGCAAGGAAAGCCCTTCAGATTGTATTTATCTACCGATGGGATGGTCATCGGTTCGGCTTTGATTCAAGAATTTGAAGGGAAGGAGCATGTAATTTACTATTTAAGCAGAAGGTTGATTGATGCGGAGACCAGGTATTCGGCTATTGAGAAATTATGCTTATGTTTGTATTTCTCCTGTATTAAGTTAAGACATTATTTGCTATCGGCCGAATGCACTGTTGTTTGCAAAGATGATGTGGTCTGATACATGCTATCTATGCCGATCATGAGTGGTAGAATCGGTAAGTGGATTTTGGCACTGTCGGAATTCCATCTGCGTTACGAATCGGCTAAAGCGGTTAAAGGACAGATTATGGCCGATTTTGTGACTCAACATTGTGGTGCACTGGAGACTTTGGAAATTGTACCTTAGACGCTCTTCTTTGATGGATCCACGTGTGACCGGGGGGCAGGAATTGACATAGTGCTAATTTCCCCTCGGGGAAGGAAATATGAGTTCTCCTTGCCGATTGTTGCCACATCAACAAATAATCAAGCCGAATATCAAGCTTTGATAAAAGGGTTGGAATTATTAAGAGAAGTTCATGCTGATACTGTTGAAGTCTTCGGGGATTCTATGCTGGTTATAAATCAATTGGATGGAAGCTATGAATGCCGCAGCGAAGTCCTGATAACTTATCACGAAAGGAGTATGAAGTTATTAAGGGAGTTCAAGGATTTCCGATTAGAGCATGTTCCTCGATTGCATAATGAAGAGGCCAATCGGTTGGCTCAGCATGCCTCGAGATATCAGCCCATGATAAACGCAGTATCGGCAATCAATGCCGATGATTGGAGAAAAGAAATCATTGATTATTTAAAAGATCCGTCCAAGAAAGTTGAGAGACGTGTTCGGTTTCAAGCTACCAAGTATGTGCTCTTTGAAGATGAGTTATATTATCGAACTATTGATGGGATTCTTCTCAGGTGTTTAGGTGATGATGAGGCTAAAAGTTTGATGGGAGAAATCCATGAAGGAGTATGTGGAGCACATCAGTCGGCTTTTAAGATGAAGTGGATGATCACGAGGAATGGGTATTATTGGCCAGCCATACTTGAAGATTGCTTTAAATATTTCAAGGGGTGTCAAGGGTGTCAGAAATTTGGCAATGTTCAAAGAGCACCCGCATCGGCCATGAATCCTATTATCAAACCTTGGCCGTTCCGAGGATGGGCTATTGACTTGATCGGCCAGATTTATCCACCATCTAGCAAAGGACATAAGTTTATCTTGGTTGCCACTGATTATTTCACCAAATGGGTTGAAGCTATTCCTTTGAAGAAAGTTACGTCGGCTAATATGATTGATTTTGTGAAAGAGCATACTATTTACCGATTTGGAATTCCTCAAACAATTACTACCGATCAGGGTACTATGTTCACGTCAGGGGAGTTTGATGAATTTGCAATCAGTATGGGAATTAAAGTATTAAATTCTTCTCCTTATTATGCTCAAGCTAATGGGCAGGCCGAGGCATCTAACAAAGGAATTATCAAGCTTATTAAACGGAAGATTGAAGATAATCCTAGGAGGTGGCACACGTTGTTAAATGAAGCTTTATGGTCGTATCGGATGGCTTGTCATGGGTCGACCAAGGTTCACCTTATCAGTTGGTGTATGGACATGATGCAGTGTTACCTTGGGAAATTAAGACTGGGTCTAGGTGATTATATTTTCAAGATCAATTGGCTGCCGATGATTATTTTCAAGATCAATTGGCTGCCGATGATTATGCTACTTTGATGACAGACAAGTTGGATGATCTAGCAGGGCATCGGCTAAGAGCTTTGATGAGTATAGAAGAGAATAAGAAGAGAGTTGCCAGATGGTATGATAAGAAGGTAAAAGCTAAGGATTTTGTCGATGGAGACTTACCATTCGGGACTAAAAGTTCAAAATTTGGGAAGTGGTCTCCCAATTGGGAAGGTTCCTATCGGGTAAAACGGTCTGCTCCTGGCAATGCCTATATCTTAGAAACTCTCGAAGGAGTTGAATTTCCCAGAGCATTGAATGGCAAGTATTTAAAGAAATATCACCCAAGCATGTGGGTTGATGCATAAGAGTTTAAAATGCCGATAACATTCCTATCGGCTAGATCAAAGTGTGTCTGGGGCTAAACTCAACGTTTTAAAAGGTGCCGATAACAGTCCTATCGGCTAGACCAAAATATCAGGAGGATTGGAAAGAAGAGAGCAGGGTATGTCGCCGATGAAGAGTTCACATGTTCAACAGCGCCTGGATCGTCGATATGGCGCGCAGATGGATCTGGTTGGCTTCTTCTATTTCCTTCACATCATCATCGGCAGAACCTTCCACTGGTTTCAACTTCTTCTTCATCTGCAGTGCTTTGCGGGCTTGGATATTTCGCTCTTGTTCAAGAAGCTTGATTGTTTCAGGCAGCTGGCTTTCTTCTTATTGGGCTTGAGACAAGGCTTCTTCTACCTGTTTGAGTTCTGCCAACAGGGCTTCCCTTCTCGCCGATAGATCAGAAATTTTTTGCTTCAATACATCTCCTGAGGATGTCAGAATGCCGATGCTCTTGTGCTTCTCATCGGCAAGGAGCTTTACTTTCATCATCTCCTCAGAGAGCTGAGCGTGAGCAGCTCTGTCGGCAAGACACTGGGCAGCCTTTTGATATTGCAGCTGACGACTCTCTAGATATGCGGCTTGAAAAAGGATTTGTTCGGAATCGGCGGGAATTTGGCCTCTTAGGGTCTTGAACAAGGCCTTGGCCAGATCGGAGTCATCGACCAATTGGACTGTGTCTTGATGAAGAAGGGTGTTGACACTAGCTAACACCACTTAGATACTAGGTTGTCATCCCTAGCATGGCGCCAGAGTGTACAAAGGTATTTATAAATGTAAAGGCTCTCAAGAAAATAATCTATTCTATCCGCAAGCGCACAGATAAAACACCTCATTGTAGCATTTGACCAGGATAAGTATTCCAGGTATCGTTATTTATAATTTTGCTCAAGGGATCTCAAGAAAATGAAATTAAATCAAGGGGGCAAAATCTATCAAGGCATAAACTAGAGATAAACTTGCAAGAACATGATTACTAATGAGAAACTCATCACACAGTCACATACTTTAGCAGGGGGTAAACCATAAAGATAATGATAATGAATTATAAGTTCATGGGTAGATAACACAGCGATTAGAAAATAGACTACTCCTCATATATGTAGGTGATGTCGGATTAGCTAGAGAATGGATTCTAAGTTATCTACTAACTACTAAGTCATAATCTACTCTAGTTATCTACAAGATCATATATAGCATAAAAGACTCTTCATTCATGTATAAGGAACATTGATAAAGTAAATCAGAACATCGCATGACTTACTCCACAATACCGGTTCTGCCTGTCCTATCAACGGAGGGTGGACTATATAAGAATCAACGAAGCTGTCACTATCGCGAACTACCACACGACCCGGCCAATAGGATACATTTGCAGATAAATAACATCTAAGCACCACGCTCACATGTGATCTATCACCTAACTCCCTCGCGTCAAGAGCTAAGCGCTTTGCAAACTTATACATAAACTCATTATCAATTAGAACTATATCAAATATAGAACTAGAACAAACTAAGAACATAATAATTAGAGACATAATGCAATTAGAACAATAGAATTAGAGAAAGATATGAATAATACCAATCTTTATTACCGAAGATCCGAATCCAGAGCGTAGTGCTCTACTTCTCTAATTGCTATCTAATCAAACCTCTAAACTTGAAGGATTAGGGAGTAGCTAATTCTAATTCTCTGTGGGAGAGAAGCTCTAAACCCTAACTTTGATGGCTACCTCTGAATAATGATTTCTCCTCTTCTCCTCCAGGGGCCAGGGGGTCTGGTTTTATAGTCCCCTCAAGTGAACGTGGGCCGTCAGATCAAACCGACATAGATTGTATGGTTTAGATTGATCCTTTAGGTCGGTGGAGCGTTGTCCCGAAGCAGAGTCCTGATTGGACTCCTGACCTGGGCGGGCGCCCAAGGGAGGTGGGCGGGCGCCCTGCCCCCGAGCCCGATCGTGCTCTCGTTCGTTCCCGTGGCTTCTGGACCCTTCTAGATAGAGGAAAATTGCGCGGCACGTAATTATCTCGTTGTAAACATGACATGTGGGCCTTCTCTCCATATTTTCTGATAAACCCCTACAGAAATAGATAAACACCAAAGCTCGTGGAATTCTGTCAGATAAAACCCTAATTCTAGATGTTTGTTTCATATTGATCCTTTTCCATGTTTATTTGATTATTAATTTTAGTACTTAAGGACCGTCAACAAACTCCCCCAAGCTTACCCTTTGCTCGTCCCTGAGCAAACAGCTAAACTCAGACGGATCAGGAGTTGCTTCAATGTTTTCTTTCCTGACAGGCACACATGCTTTTACATAAAATTCATCCAGATTAGAGTGAAGTGTTATGGAGTTTAGAACCTGCACTTAAGTCTTAAGTAATCGAAAGACAAAATAGTTAAGTCAAGCACTATCCCTCCTGTCTATACTTCACCTTTGTTCTAGAGTTTTTCATAAGTTTTCAAAATAAAACTCAGAGTTCCCAGCAATGATTCTCTCAAGTCTCTCTCTATATATGGTATTTGGGGATCCTTACCATAATGTCACTTACCTATAGCTAATGAAATATTTAAGTGGAGCTCATAGGAGTGAAAAAACAGCTCATACATATGTTGTCTAATCGAGCTATGGATCCAAAGGAACTCAGCATATAATTAAATCAAGATGTGCATGTGTGGTGGAGTAAATGATAGTGATGGTGAAAATGTATAACTGTTAATAAAACTTAGTTCTCATTGCTCCTCATATTGCTATCTCTCCTCCTCTTTGATCTTTGCTTTGGGAGAATATGGGCTATCTTTTTCTTTTTTCTTTTTTTTTAGGTGGGTAGTAGATACCCCTAATTCTACTGTCGGACACTTGTCCATTTTTTCTGCTCAAGTGGGCATCTTTGTACCCCTAATTCTACTTCGGACACTTGTCCATTTTTACCTCTCGTCTCACTCTTTTTCTTTCTTTATCGAGGTTCCGGGCACTTGCCCCTTTTCATTTCCTCGCATATTTTTGCATAACCCATGCCTCTTCTGCATTGAATCTTTTTAGAGAGAGAGAATAACAATATTCGGGACAGTGAGTGAAAATATTTTTAGCAATTTTAATGATTGATGATGGATGCTGTGGTAGATGTGTGCAAGTGAATATCTTAATTTAACCACATGAAAAGCTCCTAAGGGTCTACACAGCTCGATCAAACTCAATGTGAATATAGTAAAAGATGTTATAGCAAGTATGGCTGTGGTAGGTAGTTTTGTTATGCTAGGAACTCATCATGTGATTTGTAAGTTTTCAAAATAAATCTCCAGAACTTAGTGTAGTAGAAATAGGATAAACAGTAGCTCAACTTTATATTATGCCTTTCTATTACCTAGATTTTAGTTTTATGCTTCCCAAAGATAGTAATTTTAGTTTTAGTAATTCCTGGAAGAATTCTAATATAAAAGCTAGGTACTTGTAAGTAAGCAAACAGAGCAATTGTTCATCATTTCCATCATGTATCTTTTTGGTCTTTTATTTTTCTAGAGATTAAACTTAGCAGGAAAATAAAGCACACTTATCTACACACTCTTTTTATTTTGTTTTCATGTTTATAGAATGCAGTAAATTAAAGCAAGAAAATATTTATTGGGTTTTCTAATTTTTTTTCTTTTAAGATAAAATACTAAAATAGAAAAGAATAAATAAGAAGAGCAAATAAAAACTTACTTGATAAATTGGGAAGGAACTCCCCCAAGCTGGATGTTGATGTCGGTCTTACCCGATGTTCCAGAACCGCATCATGGTTGTAATGTTGTCATTCATTGTTGTTGTATCTTGTCTCAGCTCTTCTACTGCAGCTGTATGGTCCTGGTTCCATTTTTGTTGTTCTTCCAGGAGTCTTCCATGTTCTGCTTGCGTGTTCTGGATGTCGAGGAGGGTGTTGTCGGTATGAGTGAAGAAGGCACCGGCCTCTTGATAGTAGTCATTCGTGAAAGCGTAGGAGGCGTCGGAGTATCGTCCTACATCAAATTGGGGCGGAGGTCTGGATCCTGAAGCTCCGTATGGATCAGTGGAGTACCTCCCCGTATGGAAAGGCGGGTTTGTCCACTGGTGATCTTGGTTCTCCGGCCATGTCTCCTCTGTTGGCTCTTGTGGTTGCGCATGTCGAACCCATGGGTCTCGAAGGACTCGAGGGTTGTAATCGCAATAGTGCAGGTGCGCTGCTTCTTCTGGTCTAGGGTCAACTCCATACCAGGTGCGTTCTCGGTGAGTGGTTATCCTTTCAGAAGCCACTCGCTGTGGAGTTCTCTGGTTCACTGGTGTTGCTGCAATCTCAATCAAAAAGTTTTGCACAACGTAGAGGCCAAGGTTCGGGTTAGGTAACCGAATCTTGCCTTTATCATCATATAGCATATACATTATATTTCCCTCTTTCTTTAACATCCGAGCTTGTCTAAATGTGTCATAGCCATGATAAATTCTTAATTCTTCTATGAAATCCAACGATGAGTTTTCTAGTAAGTGAAGATTAGTGGCTAGACGAGTGATAAGTGAAGTACATCCTACTGGTCCCTGAAGACTAGGTATACTAAGCCAATGTGAAACTAATAGTGTAACAGGTGAAGTGGGTATTTTACTAATAGCAGCATATAAAAGTTGTAAATCTCCTACGCTTACTTTCCTAATATCATCGCGATAGAAAAGATTGTACCCAAGCCATTTGTGAAACATCCTAAGAGTGGGGTGTTCCATGTCACTGGTTCGGGCTTGACTATAAAAATTATCTCTAGATATTTCTCTCCAGAACTGGTGTCTCTCAAAATTGGGTAAATCGGAGTCAATGTTCAGGATGCATCTTGAAGAGAAACCAAGATGGTCGCTCAGCTCTCTCCAAGACAACATAATTTCCTGTTTGAACATCCGAAAAACAATTCCCCCCTCATAGTATTGTAAGGTGCAAAGAAATTCGAGGGTGAGAAGACGAGAACCCAGCTCAGTTATATTCCAAAAATTTATCCAACCTAACATCTGGAAAATTAAGTCAAATTCAGTGTCCAAACCTGTTTCTTGTAGTAAGATTGGATCGATAGTAGGGGTGTGAATGAAATCTTTGTTCTTCAATTGCTGATAGACTTCCTTCTCTCTTCGGGTCTTCAGTCTAAGGTCTCCTATCTTGAGAAGGACCTTAACTTGCTGACCTGATGAAGATGACGGGGCTTGTGTGGGTGTCGGGTCGACACTCATCTCTGATGGTTGTGAGGAGTGTCGGGATGAACTCCTTGTACCAAGGTTCTTGATAGCCTTCCCTGCATTCTTCACCTTCTTAAACATCCTGCAAACAAAAGTTGGCAAAAACACAACTAGTGGAAAATGTGAGAGAAAATGTTAGTGGTCAGTTGTCCAGAGTGTCAGTAGTCCAGGGGTTAATCGTTCAAGACAAATTTCTATTTTGGTAGAGCTTCCCCCAAACAACTTTTACTTCCGCTTAGACAACGGGATCACTACTTGCTAGGTGACAATCACTCTCTCAAAAGAATTCCAACCTTCCCTTCCACTCTCCTCTTTCTCTCTACTCTCTTCTCTTCACTACAAGAACTCCTTCTCGGGAAACTGAGGCTTGTGTGGTTTTCTGGAGTGTTTGTGTGAAGAGAAGGGGAGCTGGAGGTGGCCTTTTATAGGAGGAAGAGGGAGCAGAGCGGGCGCCCTTGGTAGGTGGGCGGGCGCCCACTCCTGGTGTCCATCCTGGGTGTGCCTCCTCCACTTGCTTCCTTGCTTTGATCTCACGCAGAATAATGTTTTGTGGTGGTTGTTGGATGGTGGAAAGATGTCTGGTGAGTGGAAACATATTGGTGGATGAAATTATGTGATGGGATGTATGTGAGGTGTGGTGTATGACATGTGGGACCCAAGGAGTGTGGGTCATGCTTCTAGAAGATTAATATAATTAAATATAATGCAGGAAACTTAATTAAAATGATAATGGAAAATATTTTTGTGCCTCCACAATAATTAATAAATATGGGTTGTTACACACCATGAATATTATTTATATGGGGCTTTTCATTATTATAATAATGCTATGAATAAATATGACTAATGGAAGATTTAATTACGCAAGAATTTAAATATGAGAAAATTAATAATGCGGATAATTACCGATTTACCTCCCGGTGAGGGCTTAGGATTTTTAGGTCCCCCAAGCTGGACCTCCAAATCTTTTAATCTTCTGAATTACCTTCCTCCGGAGATGGTGTCTCCAGTGGTTCTTCATGAACTTCCTTCACTGTAGAGTCTCTCTCTGGTCTGGGTTTGAATGTGAAGTGTTCTTCTTGACTGTTTATGTTGAACTTGATTTCTCCCTTCCCGACATCAATGTGGGCATTGGCAGTGCTCAGAAATGGCCTTCCAAGGATGATGGACACTTTTGAGTCAGGACTCATGTCCAGTACTACGAAGTCTACTGGCACCAGAAAATCTCTGATCTTGACTGAAATGTTCTCGGCGATGCCCAACGGGTGTCGAACCGATTGATCCGCTAGTTGTAGGCACATTGATGTTGGTTCTAGGGTCGCATGCTCAAGCTTTTTGTAGACTGATGCTGGCATCACACTGACACTTGCTCCGAGATCACAAAGTGCATTGTTGAAGTGTTGGTTTCCGATCGAGCAATCAATAGTGGGACATCCGGGGTCTTCCTTCTTCTTTGGTGGTTTGTTGAGGATGGCCGCACTACATTCTTCTGTCAGCTTGATAACCTCAGTGGTGGGCAGTGGCCTCTTCTTGTTAAGAATATCTCTGATGTACTTTGCATATGTAGGTACCTGTATGGCATCGAGTAGAGGTATGTTGACATATAATTTCTGAATAACCTCTACAAACTTACCAAACTGCTCATCCGACTGCAGTCCTCTGTTTCTTCTGGGAAATGGCAAATAGTTGGTGTCGTAAAAATCTTTCCTCATTTCTCCAGTTCTTGGTGGTTGTAACAGATCTTCTGCTTCAACTGGGCTTTCTTCTTCTATCACTGCTGGTTGCATTGGTGCTGATGTTCTTTGTTTCTCTTTTGGGTATGGTGGATCTCTGGTAGCTTTGCCTCCTCTAGTAGTTATATTCTTTACCTGCTCAAGGTTAGTAGCAACAGGCAGTGCAGCAGCTAATTTTATTAATTTAAGCTCTACCCTTTTATTAAGAGTGTTTTGCTCATCAAAGGCAGTTAGTAGAAAATCCATTTTATTGTATATATCTTTTAGAGAAGATTCATTTGTATCTAGCCTTTGTTTAACTTCATCATTAATTTTGGTTTGTTGAGCAATTATCTCTTTTAATGAAAGTTGTTTGACAGTATTACCTGAATTCATACCTTTGCTATTGGGTTGACTCGAAGTTGGTTGATATTTGTATGCTGTCTCAATGGCCCTTTGATCTTCTTTGAACTTGGCCCTCTGGTCAATCCAATGGAGCAAAGTTTCCATCTTAGTTGATAATGCATTTACTACTTCTGGTATTTCTTCAGTTTGATGACATTGTTGAGCTTTATCTTGGAACCAGCTTTGGTTTTCTGCTATCTTATCCAAAAGTATCTATGCTTTTCCAATTGTAAGCTCCAAGAATGATCCTTTAGCAGACGCATCTAGGCACCCACGAGCCTTCTGGGTTAATCCATGGTAGAAGGTCTGCATAAGTAACCATGTGGCCATTCCATGGTGAGGACAATCTGATATGTATCCTTGAAAATGCTCCCATGCTTCTGAAATGGCTTCTGTCTTCTGTTGTTGGAAACTGACAATATTTCCTCTTAAGGCAGTTGTTTTGCCTATAGGGAAAAACTTTGATAGAAAGGTATCTGACAAGTTCGTCCAGTTGTTGATGTTATCTTGATGAGTGTAGAACCACTTCCCCACTTTCCCTTCTAGTGAGAATGGAAAAAGGCGAAGCAGTATGACGTCTTTGTCAACTCCGTTGATGTGGATTGTGCTTCCAATCTCTAAGAAATTCTGCAAGTGTGCACTAGCATCTTCATGTGCCTTTCCACTGAATTGTGTAGCTTGCACCAAATTGATGAGGCTTGACTTGAGCTCAAACTCAGGTATTCCTTCTTCTACTGCAAATCTTGGACCAGTTGGAATGTTCTCAAGGCTTGGAGCAGAGAATTCTTGCAAGGTCTTTTGTGCCATAGCTTCAGCAATTGGTAGCTAGCTTCTTCTTCTCTTGATTGCTTTGGTTCTGATGATGAAGAGTTGAATGTACCCAAAGTCAATCATGTTATACCCTGTATAAAAATATAAACATAGAAAAACAACAGGGTGAACCTACCAAAGCAGAGGTGCCTTGTTATGATTTCTCACTTAGTAGCTGTTTTATGCAATTATTTCTCTATAGTCTAGTCTAATATTTTATATGAATTACCTTGATTGATTTTCTGGCTTGCCTAAATATTACCCTTTTGTTCCCTTTTTATGACTTATTCCTGAGACTCGTATAAATTCCTATAAGTTCCCCGGCAACGGCGCCAGAAATGCTTGTTGACACTAGCTAACACCACTTAGATACTAGGTTGTCATCCCTAGCATGGCGCCAGAGTGTACAAAGGTATTTATAAATGTAAAGGCTCTCAAGAAAATAATCTATTCTATCCGCAAGCGCACAGATAAAACACCTCATTGTAGCATTTGACCAGGATAAGTATTCCAGGTATCGTTATTTATAATTTTGCTCAAGGGATCTCAAGAAAATGAAATTAAATCAAGGGGGCAAAATCTATCAAGGCATAAACTAGAGATAAACTTGCAAGAACATGATTACTAATGAGAAACTCATCACACAGTCACATACTTTAGCAGGGGGTAAACCATAAAGATAATGATAATGAATTATAAGTTCATGGGTAGATAACACAGCGATTAGAAAATAGACTACTCCTCATATATGTAGGTGATGTCGGATTAGCTAGAGAATGGATTCTAAGTTATCTACTAACTACTAAGTCATAATCTACTCTAGTTATCTACAAGATCATATATAGCATAAAAGACTCTTCATTCATGTATAAGGAACATTGATAAAGTAAATCAGAACATCGCATGACTTACTCCACAATACCGGTTCTGCCTGTCCTATCAACGGAGGGTGGACTATATAAGAATCAACGAAGCTGTCACTATCGCGAACTACCACACGACCCGGCCAATAGGATACATTTGCAGATAAATAACATCTAAGCACCACGCTCACATGTGATCTATCACCTAACTCCCTCGCGTCAAGAGCTAAGCGCTTTGCAAACTTATACATAAACTCATTATCAATTAGAACTATATCAAATATAGAACTAGAACAAACTAAGAACATAATAATTAGAGACATAATGCAATTAGAACAATAGAATTAGAGAAAGATATGAATAATACCAATCTTTATTACCGAAGATCCGAATCCAGAGCGTAGTGCTCTACTTCTCTAATTGCTATCTAATCAAACCTCTAAACTTGAAGGATTAGGGAGTAGCTAATTCTAATTCTCTGTGGGAGAGAAGCTCTAAACCCTAACTTTGATGGCTACCTCTGAATAATGATTTCTCCTCTTCTCCTCCAGGGGCCAGGGGGTCTGGTTTTATAGTCCCCTCAAGTGAACGTGGGCCGTCAGATCAAACCGACATAGATTGTATGGTTTAGATTGATCCTTTAGGTCGGTGGAGCGTTGTCCCGAAGCAGAGTCCTGATTGGACTCCTGACCTGGGCGGGCGCCCAAGGGGGGTGGGCGGGCGCCCTGCCCCCGAGCCCGATCGTGCTCTCGTTCGTTCCCGTGGCTTCTGGACCCTTCTAGATTGAGGAAAATTGCGCGGCACGTAATTATCTCGTTGTAAACATGACATGTGGGCCTTCTCTCCATATTTTCTGATAAACCCCTGCAGAAATAGATAAACACCAAAGCTCGTGGAATTCTGTCAGATAAAACCCTAATTCTAGATGTTTGTTTCATATTGATCCTTTTCCATGTTTATTTGATTATTAATTTTAGTACTTAAGGACCGTCAACAGAGGGCCGATAATTCTTCTAACTTTGCCCTGATTTCTACCGATGTGATTCCAATTGCTCGAGAAGAACTTACCTCCTCGCCTTCATGCTCAGAGATGTCGATGGCAAAGGAGAACAAGCTGTCAGAAGAGTCTTGCTCCTAAAAAGAAAATAAAATAAGTTATTCTATGATCAAGCACTCGTAAACAATACAGGTAGAGATCAGGTAACTTACTTGTTTCAAAGCTATCTCTCGCCTCTGACCGGTTGAAGCCGATGGAATCACGGGCTGATCGGCTGGAGTTGCCGATGAGATTATGTCAGCTGAAAGAGTAACAGAGGTAATTATAAGAACGGAAAAGTAGGTTCATCGGCAATTATTTCATAGAGAGTATGTTACCTTGAGGGGAAGCAGTACTTGTTTGGATTGAGGAAACTACCGATGCTATGATTGAACTTGCTGGATCGGCAGTTTGCTCGTGCACATCAGCCGATGTGCCTTCTGGCTGAGGTTCCTCTGGCTGGGGTTCTTCTGCGTAAGATTCTTCTTGTGGCTGAGGAGAAGGTATCTGTTGTGTTTGAGCTTCTGGAGAAGAAGGGGATGATTCTACTGGGATCGGAGATACTGGGGGAAGAGGAGGCATTGTTGTTTTCTCGCGCTTTGCTTGTGATCTGGTACTCTTGGAGCCTTTCCTCTTCGGTTGACTGGACTGGGGGGCATCGGCAGTCGACCTTCTAGTCTTTGCCGATGTACTGGTATGCTGGTACGACAATAAGAAGTTTGTGAGTACAAGTATGATAAGTATAAGAATGAAATCGGTGTGAATAAAAGAATTTGAAAGTTTACCTTGAAGGCTTGTGCCAAAGTAGAGGCAGCTACCGATGGGGATGTTTTCGTCCGCTTGGTAGTAACTTTTTTGAGGCGCACACCTCGATGCATAATAGCAGCCAAGGTGGGAGCGTTATTGCCGATCGAGGAGATCGGACCTGATGGAAAAAGCTCAATCGGCTTGCCACTCCTGCTGACCGATGGTAGTGTGTCGTCAACCTGTATGTGACAAAGAAGGGGGGTTACCGATTGAAAAGGACTGTGAAAAAATTAAAACATCGGTATTGAGATAATTACAACATTATCAGGGACTTTGTATTGGGGATCGATCATGCCACGGTATGTGAGAGCCGATCTGCAAAACAGATGTTCTTTCCATTCTTCCCACCATCCTTTATATGCCTGAGTGATGAAAAGAGCTGGAACCCAAGCCGATAGATCAACATCTGTATCAGCATTCGGTGGGAGTTGGGCTGCTCTGATCCACTCGAGATAATTGGTGATGGTCTCCCTTGGCTTTATCACATCGGCGTAGCAGAGTGCAATCGGCAATTGGTCAAAAGCTAGTTGACGAGCTAGTGCCGATGTGTTGTAGAATTCGTAGGTCTGGATGGAAGCTTTTCCACCACCAAAGAAGTTAACTGGTATGGCTCTTAGGGTGATGATTGTCGTCATCACATCGTGATCCTTGTTGAGAGCATCATTGAACGGATGGAAGACCAAAGGAAATCTGGTGTCCGGATCTTCATAAGGCATTCATGCTCGCTGTTCTCTGGTCAGGCCTTCGTACAAAGTTTGAAAGAATCGGCTAACCTGGTCTGCGTTACCACCTGTGCCAGGCAAAACTATGGCAGCCTCACCAAAGTTCAGAGGAGGACGAGTTGCTGATTCTTCTTCATCCAGTTCATAATCCTCGGCTATGTCCCTGGGGAAGCGTTGTGCGAAGAGGTCGA
This sequence comes from Sorghum bicolor, assembly GCF_000003195.3. Classification (NCBI taxonomy): domain Eukaryota; kingdom Viridiplantae; phylum Streptophyta; class Magnoliopsida; order Poales; family Poaceae; genus Sorghum; species Sorghum bicolor. The sequence goes on along the minus strand of NC_012870.2, from coordinate 26,275,244 downwards.
ACTCAAGACGCTTGTGCATATGGAGGCTAAGCCACATATTGATGAACCACTAGGGACCCCCTAAGTTGCCGATGGGTTGGCCGAGTAGGAGTTTCCTGGCTATTTGATGGAGGAGGTGGTAAGCCGAGCCGAACAAGTATCGGCCGAGGAGAAATCGGCCACCATTAGCTAGTCTTTCTGCTGCTGCTAAGTAGACAGAAGTTGGTCCTGTCGATCGACCACAAAATACAAATTTGTCCAACCACATGTTCAGGAAGGTGGTTTGTTCCTTTATGTTGACAGGGCCTGTTCGTTGGTATTTCTGGATGTACCCTGACCAACCGCCGATGGAACGAGTTTCTACCTTAGCACTGGGTTTGGTATCAAACAGGTGGGTGCTATCGGCAGAAGATACATCTAAGCCGGTGAGCATAAGCACATCGGCAAGTGTGGAGGAAGCAGGGCCATGGCCAAACATAAAAGCATTGAGTGTGTCTGACCAGAAATACGATGCAGCAATCAACAATGATTCATTTCTATCCGTATCGGCAAGGGACAACCTGATGCATTGATCCAGTTTTCGCTCACCCCACTGAACTTCATTTGAATGGCTGACCCTCAAGAACCAATCCTTCCATCCCTTGGTAGGACTGGGCTAAGAACGGAAGGCATCTTTCCACAGATCTAGAGAAAAATTCTCGGCTCTAAAGGGGATTCTGTTTGTCTCTGCGTTGATCAGATCGGTAGGATCTGGGTTCCCTAGCGGACCGAGACATTGGAGGTGTGGTTGATCGGTATGGATGACGATTCTATTCGACAGATCCTAGAAGTTTTTGGGGGGTAAAAAGAAGAGCAAAAGAAAGAAAAAAGTATTCAGTAAGATGAACTACGGATGAACAGGAGTGCAGTGAAAATACAGGAGAGAAGTAGAACTGACCTCAGGCACGATGAAGTTGATAGCCATTTTCTCGCAGGGAAGAAGATCGAAAACTCAAGGGTTGTTGGAGGAAGTTCTTGCTAGAATTCTTGGAGTCCTCGAACGGTGCCACCGCCAAGGAAGTGGATTTTGGGGTTGTAGAATGACAAGAAGGAGTACCCGGGAAGGAAGTATTTATAGGACAAAACGGGCAGGGGCAGATCTGACTTATCTCTTTGCCACATCCGTGAAGCCAGAGGGTGCTCAGGTAGATATGGCAACTGTTTGCATGGTAATCAAGGGATTGTGCAGGTGATTTGACAGCAAGCGGTCATGATTTTGGAAATATTTCACTGTGCAAAGATTTCCTGGTCGGTCCATCGGCAGCTCTTTCTAACGGTTATATTGCCGATGGACGAATAAAGTGGGGTGTCCAGTTTGGGAGGTTGAGAAATTCGAGGAATCTGCGAAAGAATCGGGCCAGGGTTGTTCGGCTTTAACGGTCGGTTGCCAAATTGGGAGAATTAACTGCGGAAAGGCGTCATTAATGGAGAGAATTTCGGAGCATTAAGAAATTCATACTCCGAAACTGGGGGGCATGTGTTGACACCGTTTTTGGACACGTGCACGGGGACCAGTAGAGTACAGATCGGCAGGCGGAGCAACGGTAACTAGACTGCAGAGGAGTTGCCGATGAGGGGAGCTGCCGATGAAGAGACGAATGAATGTGACTAAGTCCAGGGGTGGTGACGTGTTCTTGCCGATGATCAATATTGGTGCTTGCCGATGGCCATAACAGGGAGACTGCCGATGACTCTGAAAGGAAGCGTGGAGGTTGCCGATTGATCTGTGGTGGTGTCCCAGTCGGTTACGAAGGGATGGTTCTATGTTTTCCTTAGTTATTTAAAATCCTTTTGTATACGGATTCTTTTTAGTTTGGAATTCAAGTCCTAGTCGTGTCTGATTGTAGCTCTTTGGGTAGGGTATAAATGTAGACCCTAGGGCCTTGTAATGAAGAATCGATCAATCAATCAAACATAAGTTTTTACTCATATTTCAGCATCTATTTTTCGACGATTTCGTCATATTTTTTTTTCACTATGGGTTCTTAGGAGTTTGTCGACTTAAGCTCGGCGTATTCTCGAGTTCCGCGTGAATACCTCTTGGCCGTGACATCCGGGCGCATCGCTGTTGTCGGGACCAAAGTATTCGAGTTATCACCTTTGCCGATAATAAGGTCAAATCGGCTGGCACGCCTTAACGTTTGAATCGGGTATTAGCCCTTTATGTTTGCAGATCAGCTTGCACCAACAACCCTTCATCCTGAGCTTTTGCACAAAGATATCCTTTTAAGACATCTTTTATAGGATTTTTGACCCCTGCAAAATACAACCTAGAAGGAGCTTCACTGCAATGAGCTGAGAGGGAGAGGGGCGAAAGGCTTTTTCCTAACTTAGGCGTTGTTTGATAGGGCTTTTTCCTAACTTAGGCGTTGTTTGATATGATTTTTTTTACAAGCCAAAGTTGGTGAATTGCAAGAAATACTAGCTTCATTGGCTCCTAGTTCATTTTTGGAAGAGAGAAAAAAGGTTCATTGCTATAGTGCAAAATATTCCCTAGAAGTCAGGAAGAAAAACGTTCTGTGAGAAAAAAACTCTTCCAAATACTCCCTTTGACCCAAACGAGTGATATTTTTTACTTTTCAGACATCGTGTTTGATCGTTCGTCTTATTCAAAAATTTTCTATAAATTATAAAATAAATAAATAAATATTAAAATATATTTGATGATAAAATAAGTCATAACAAAATAGATGATATTTTGGTAAAAATTTTGAATAAGATAAATGGTTAAATAAGATTTCTAAAAGTAAAAAATGACACTCTTTTTAGATAGAGAGAGTATAACCTTAATAACCCTCTCTACCTTAGCATCCTGAAATCCTACCAAGGAACACGGTGCAAACACGTCATCCCACGATGTTCCACCTATATCTATACGCATGTCGACATAATGGAGTGTACAAAGAAATGGTGGGATTTTTTAATGAGAGAGTCTAGGATATGATGCCTCGTGGTCGTGCGGATTAAGGCCTTGTTTAGTTCACTCTAAAAAACCAGATTCTCCGTCACATCGAATCTTGTGGCACATGCATAAAATATTAAATATAAACGAAAATAAAAACTAATTATATAGTTTAGCTGTAAATCACGAGATGAATCTTTTAATCCTAGTTAGTCTATGACTGGATAATATTTGTCACAAACAAACGAAATTGTTACAGTAGTAAAAACTTTTCACTTTTCGAAACTAAACGAGGCTTTATACGAAAAGTTTCCAACAAGACTTTAGTAAGATGTGGAAGTGTCCTTGCCATCGAGTAGTAGGAAAGGAGAGCATACAGTATCAACTAGGAATTCGGTCAAAGAAAGCGCAATGCATGAGTGCATTATTATGTAGTCCTTCTGTCCAAAAAAGTGATATTTTTTACTTTTAAATATCATATTTGACTATTCATCTTATTCAAAAGTTTTCTATAAATTATAAAATAAATAAATAATTATTGAAATATACTTAATGATAAAATAAGTCGTAACAAAAAAATAATATTTTAATAAAAAATCTGAATAAAACGGATGGTCAAATAAAATGTCTAAAAGTAAAAAATAACACTCTTGTTAAGACAGAGGCTGCGTGTGCAGCGGAACATCATCATGTATGCCAATCTCTACATCGTGCGTCACTACTACAAAATTACTAATGTTTAATAACAAACACATTTTTTAGAGGCGGCTTAAAATCTAAAGCCAGCTCTACAGTGGCGTCCAAACTGAAACGTTTCTTGAAATACATTTATAAAAGTGGCCTCTATTTTCAGTTATCTTTGCATGTGTTCTAATTTTTAGAGACGGCTCTATATATTTTCAGACGACTCTAGAAATTGATTTTTAGCCAGCTCTATTTCAACCTCCTAAGAAATTGATTTTTAGAGGTGGCTAGAAGTAGAGCCGTCTCTAAAAGTAGGAGCCACAATAAAATTTGACTTTTCTCAAATGATCTCGGATAGAGCAACAACTAAAATCAAAGTTTAGATCTCAAAGAGTTATACATTTTTGTAACTGGTAACATTTTTTTGCAATCATCTATCCAAAGAAATTTATGTTTGATTTTTCCTATTTGAAATTCAAAATTTTTAAACGGCCTTGGGTGGAGAAATGACCGAAACCAACATTATAGATCTCGAAAATTTATACAATTTCATAGTTGACAACTTCTATATTTGTATTCGTTTAGGGTCCAAAATACTAATTTTAAAATTGGATGAACATAAAACGAGGACAAAGAATATCCTAAATATGGTTTTTTGGTTCTAGCTTTGTAATTTCTAGATCTTCTCTGTAGTCTGTAGTGTCATTCTCCTCGGAACCCTTTTAGCCATGAAGTATCATTAAGAATTATGGTGTGGCGCCATCAGCTAGTAGTAATAATTTCGAAATTCCACATCCATCCATAAATCCATCGTTCGGCCTCCGGAATTGCCCTGGATGAGGCCGGAAAGCACAATGAAAAGTGAACCGATGCAACACCTATCTTGTCACCCATGCCACCAAGTGCTCCAGTCTTACTGGTCGCTGCTAATTTCCTCTTTATTCCAGCACACAGCCCTAATCATGCAGGCAAGAATGCCACACCCACAGATTCGTCCACCACTGACGTCGAACCCTAGCTGCTGGACTGTCAATTCCAGCACAAGAATCGATCGGTCCATCGCCAGCCACTGTTCCAATTCTCCCTTTGCCATTGCTCTAGGTTTCAGTGCAGCGAATCGAATCACAGTGACAAATCCTCAAAGATCAAAAGGTGAACCCAAGTGCTGTGAAAAAAGGATCCAAATTTTCTCATCACTGGACTAGTGGACTGCAGACAGTAGCATCAAAATCGAGCTTGGGGGGCAAAGAAAGGGACCTTGTTGGCAACAACTTTATATATTTTGGTGCGAGTGCAGCATCGCATCGCCATCTCTTGGACCACACACACCTCAGATTCCCTCTAGCAGATGTGGCTTTCAGCTCACCTAATAATCTTATTGGGAGGGATTTCAGCAAATCATGCATGGTTTCAAGTACTTACTAGCTAGTCCTGTGTCTGTGTGCCAAAACATTGAACATTAAGATTTATGATGCACTAATTAATATAATGTGTAGATTAATAATCAGGGTTACAGCTACAAGCCTACAAGCTACAGAGAGGATAAGTATTATTAGGTGCACATGGTTCATACACCTAATCAGCTTGCCTGGTACTTAAACGAAACAGTTAGTCATGTTGCAATTCAGGCCGGAAATCGGATAGAAAATGCCAAGGGATCAAATGTCACAAATAGGCTACAAAGAACAGAATCTGAATTATTGCCGGTGGGAATTGGGTATGGAGATTTATTGCAGAAGAAAATCATAGCTGATTGATGCTAGTTGGAGTGTCAAATTAAATGTTGTTTGAGGCAATGCTGTACAGTAGCATATGTCTAGGAATGCGCTGTCATGTCTGTGTTAGTTTGGACTTGATCAAAGATATTTTCATGTTCCCCGTACCCTACGTTAGGTCACTGGGCATGTTGGTTGATCCAAGGTCTTAACAAAAGCAGTCCTCCTATGGCATTATATTGATAATCAAATCACCTGACCTATGTCAATACTCCCTCCGTCCACGAAAGAATCAATTTCTAGGATCCGTGCCAGTAAAACTTTTTAAAGTTTGACTAACTTTATAGAAAAGAGTAACAAGATCTATAATATAAAATGCACATTATATAAAAATATATTCTATGATGAATCTAATAATACTAATTTCATACTATAAATCTTAGCATTTTTTTCTAGAAATTTGATCAAAGTTTAAAAAGTTTGACTTAGGACAACTCTAGGAATTGACTACGGAGGGAGTAGATAGATATGTGGGCGCAGCAAAGCTTGTCGATCTTGTTTATAGGCTGATTATAGAGTAGATTAGTAGGTGGTACCTCGTCGACTCAACCAACTAAACCACTTGGGAATTATTTATTGGACTGTCAATCGATCAAGTACAAGCTGTTTGTTTGGCTCGAGAAAAACTCTCGAGGACCTGTCCATGTGAATTGGTAGATCCAAGGCGTACGATATCATGGAGAGTTTGTATCTGTATCCTCTCTTGACCAGGACCAGGAGTCAGGAGTTGCTACAAGTACAAAGCAATAAAGTCTTGGACCAATTAATATCCATTTCAAGAGAGAATGATCTACCTTGATAAAATTTATTACATAGTCCATAAGAAAACTTAAGATCCTACAATTTTTCAGGCAGACTAGTCCTCCTTTGGATCCCCATGAGAAACATAGAAAAATCATACGAATTGGATTCCTGTAGAAATAGTTACTATTCCCCCATTTGGTTCACATGATTGGGGCAAATTAAGGAATAAGGTGCCTTGGATTCCTATATAGAAATAGTACTATTCACCCCTTTGGTTCGTAGGATTGTGGTACACACTAGCTTGTTCGCTTGAACTCATCTGCTAAATCTGTCAGCAAACAATATTTTCAGTCATGGCTTATTAGCCAAGCGAACAGTCTAGACAATGACATAGAAATGATATCCCCTTTAGATTGAACACATGACTAAGGCCTTGTTTAGTTCATCCTGAAAACCAAAAAATTTTCAAGATTCCCCGTCACATTGAATCTTTCGACACATGCATGAAACATTAAATATAGACAAAAATAAAAACTAATTGCACAGTTTACCTAGTTAGTCCATAGTTGAACCATATTTGCCACAAACAAATAAAAGTGCTACATTAGCGAAATCCAAAATCTTTTCGCATCTAAACAAGGCCTAAAAATTTGTATGAAAACACAAAAGTAGTATTCTAGGAATACATATGCAAAACAGAGAAATGAAAAACATAATAATTTTGTAGGAATATGTGTTGGATAAACTGAAAAAATTACAGAAAATAAGAAAACTTGATGTTTGAGTGGATGTTCCTTTCTATATTTTTTCCTATGAAATCAAACATAAAGAAAACTTTCTTATATTTCTACTCCAGGAGTCAGGCCATCCCTCAAAATCCAAACCAAACGAGTAGGCCAAAATCCAACCAAACGAGTAGGCCTTGTTCAGTTCCCAAAATTTTTACTATAGCACTTTCATTTTTATTTGACAAATATTGTCCAATCATAGACTAACTAAGCTTAAAAGATCTCACGATTTATAGTTAAATTGTGTAATTAGTTTTTATTTTTATCTATATTTAATGTTACATGCATGTGCCGCAAGATTCGATATGACGGGAAATCTTGAAAATTTTTGGGTAGTTTTCGGGAACTAAACAAAGCCTAACTCAAGCCATATGAACGAGAATCCCATTTTCCCCCTCTTTTTCTCATGCATTCCAAAGAAGAAAAATGGAAAATGGAAAAACTAACTCCTCATATGAAATTCATGTGCAATTTCAGCATATAGAATATTAAGGCCTTGTTTAGATGGGAAATTTTTTTTGGATTTCGCTACTGTAGCACTTTCGTTTGTTTGTGGTAAATATTGTCCAATCATAGACTAACTAAGGTCAAAAGATTCGTCTCACGATTTATAGGCAAACTTTATAATTAGTTTTATTTTTATCTATACTAGTATATTACCCGTGCTAACGCTACGGTGACATTTAGAAAAAAATTACAAAACTAAAATAAATCATAAAACTAAAAAACAAACCTACCCCACTAACAAAAAAAAGTCTATATAAAAATTACGGTACTTCATTTGGGAACACATATTTGGTTTTAACAAATGCTATGTAGAAAAGTTACCAAATATAAGGTACAAATATACAGCAAAGCTCACTCAAGTACAATAAACAAATTTACAGATTTCGCTACCTCAAACTTACATGTCACGAAATACTGAGTTAAAATCGATTTAGTGATACAAACCGTGGTCCTGAAACATAACAGGATTTGCATTTGTTTTTTGTAAGGATTTCAACAGAAGTAAAACTCCATTCCAAAGACCTTGCCAATTGCCACATCATGTCTCTGGTGAGATGGATACTTTAAGATACAATGGTAAAGTTACACTTTTTCATGCATTATGAGTTCAAGTCAATTACTCAATTTAAACCAGATGAGGTTTCCTTTCACATTATCATTCGCATTGGAAACATTGCCTCTACATTTTTCTTGTACAAATATGAACTCTGAGGAATGTGGATGGAATGCAGCACAAATTGATGTTGGTAACAGCTAAATGCACACAAAATTAGTTTTCCAAATCTGAAACTTGTCATTGCCTAATTGGTCGTAATAACAGGATGATATCACTATGTCTAACAGCCTGCCCTGCTCCTGGATAATCTGAGTATCCATTCGTTCAAGATGATCTTTGAGTGCAACAAGAACCTAATAAAGTATCCTACCAAATGGATCAAGAAAGGAGGCACGCAGCAGAAGTTACCAACCAATTGATATGTGTGTTGTTGATGGACCGGCAGACGAGGTCGTCCCGGAGCAGCATGGCCACCTCGAGGTCGGCCTTATTGGCCGCCACGTGAGCCGCCATGGCCGTCTCGAAGGACCCTCCCCCGAGAACCATCACCTGCGAAACCCACCACTCAACTTCTCCCAATCAAATCCCGCAAGGAAGCGCGCATCCAAATCCAAGCCCAGAGAGTCCGTGGGAGTCCTACCTTGCGCGTGCTCTCGAGGACGTCGCTGCGGTTGCGGCGGCGCCAGGAGCGGGACCACCGGACCAGCTTCTCCCACGCGATGCGCACCGCGTGGCGACGGTCCTTGCGGCCGCTCCTGCGTGGCGCGGCGCCGGCGTCGTCGTCGTCGTCGTCGCTGGAGTCCTCGTCCTCCGGCGTGGCGGCGCATGATTGGCTGGACCTGCCTGGCGACGCGGTCGAGCGTCGCCCAGGCGGCGGCCGCGTCGGGCTTGGTCTTGAGAGCACGGACCTCCCACACCTTGTGCAGGTCGCCCACCCCCATCGCCGCCCCGCCAATGGAGGCCAGCCCGACGCGGTCCTCCACGGCCGGGGTCGGTTTTCTGACGGAGTTGCGATACAGATACGGAGTTACGGAGATAACGCGCGAGGCTGAGGACGGAGAGTAGGGCGGAGAGTAGAGATGTAAGGTCGTGATCATACTTCTAATCTGGGCCGTCTAATCTGTATGACATGTGTTGTGAGTCGTTGATCTTGTAGGTGGGATTTACCTGGAGAAGATTTCAATTATAGTAGAGATTTAGTGTTTCATACATGTGCCATAAGATTCGATGTGACGGAAAATCTTGAAAACTTTTTGGATTTTGGTGGGAACTAAACCAGGCCTAACTTAAACGGTGATCGGCCCGTCCCTTTGCTTGTTCATTCATGGCACTGTAGAGTACCTGCGATACGTGCAGCGGCGAGGGGGCCCGGGCCGGCCGGCACTGCCCCATGCACGGTGCAGCGGCAACAACGGCGCAGCGATTAAACACGTACGGGCAGGGAAGCAGGTGGCGCAGCGCAGGGCGACTGGCGAGGCAGAGCAGCTCATTCCGTAGCAAAAGCAATACTAGGCATTGTTTAGTTTAGCCTGAAAATCAAAAAGTTTTCAAGATTCTCCGTCACATCGAATCTTGTGGCACATGCATAAAACATTAAATATAGACGAAAACAAAAACTAATTACACAGTTTAGTTGTAAAACACGAGTCGAATCTTTTGATCCTAGTTAGTCCATAATTAGATAATATTTGTCACAAACAAACGAAGTGCTACAGTACCGAAAACTTTTCACTTTTCGGAACTAAATAAGGCCCTAGCATACTAGCATACTGTGGCCTGGCCTCGTTTACTTCATGAAATTTTAACTATTATAGCATTTTTATTGTATTTTGGTAATTATTATTCAATTACGAATTAACTAGATTTAAATTTTTTATTTTATAAATTACAATCAAACTATATAATTAGTTTTTATTTTTATATATATTTAATATTATATATATATATATATTTAAAGATCCGATACAATGAAGAATCTCAAAGAAATTTTGAAAACTAAACTGGAGCCTTGTAGCATACTAGCATGCTTAATGCATTGATTGTGTGTAACAGTAATGCGAGTGGTGCGCACGCGGGCGGTCGCCGGCCACGCGACACCACGGGTCCCCCCGCGCCTGCCCACGCGTACCAGCTCTAGTACGTGTGGTGTGACGGGTGAGAGCACACTGAGAGGTTGCGTGCGGCTATGCTGACCCGCCACCACCTGGGCGTGTCGCCGTGCGCGCCATAGGCGTCCCGCAGCCAGACCAAAGAGCCCTTCACCTGCAGCTGCAGTCCTGCTTCGTCTGTCTGTCAATGCAAACATTTACAAGTAGTAGTACTGAGCACCACTAAGGCTTTGTTTAGATACAACAAAAAAAACCCAAAATTTTACAAGATTTTCCGTCACATCGAATCTTATGGCACATGCATGAAGTATTAAATATAGATAATAAAAATAACTAATTACACAGTTTATCTGTAAATCATGAGACGAATATTTTAAGCCTAGTTACTCCATAATTAGACAATGTTTGTCAAATAAAAACGAAAATGCTACAGTGTCAAAACCCAAAAACTTTTTACATCCAAACAAGGCCTAAAAGTAGAATCATTTTCTTTTTCCTAGGAGATTGGTAAATGATTTCGTGTGTTCTGGAGCAATCAAACACTTGATTTTTTTTTGAGACATCTGATTAATTAGCACACGACTAAAGCTCTTTGTTGTTCGATTAGCTTTTGGTTAGGATTTTTGTGCTGAATGGTTTCTCTTCTCTCACTCCGGTAGGTTTAATTTAGAAGAAAAATAAGACCGGACCAAATAATGTTGGTGCCACGCGTGAGGGTAGTGGCGGAGGTAGAGGGTGCACCGGTAGCATCGTGCGGCAGGGCAGTGGGAGGAAACGGTTGGACTAGGCAAGATCGGGGCCGTCACAATGATACCTCCGGCGATTTGATCTGCCGATGGTTAGAAATAAATCTAAGTGGCTATAACACCCCAAAATTTCTATTTTGGGTTGTTATTATAAATCAATAAAAAAATAAAGGGTTTTAATATGTGGATAAAATTTGCCAACAATAGTTTAGATTTCTATATATTTTTATAGAAGAAAAATGGTGCTTTTCAAATATTTTGGAATTAATTAGATGAGCTTTAGTTGATGTGATGCTTGTCTATTACTTGAGTTTATTGTTTTTGTGTGTGCTAAGATTTAAAAAAAACATGTTTAGACACTATCGATCCTTTCCGAGAATTTTCAAACTTTTCCAGGACTTTTTCCCATTTTCTTGGAGCAAAAATATAATTTTTGGACGCTCTAAAATTCTTTTTCATGGACACCAAAAACTTTATCTAGATTGATCAACTCTCAAAATATCTCTAAAAGTTTTCCTTTTATTTTTAGAATTTTGGAAATATTTTTCAGGGATTTAAAATGATTTCAGCTTTTTCTGGAATTATTTTGGAAGTGAAAATGATTTATTTTAAAATCCCAAAATTAAGAAATTCCGAAACTTTTTCAAACCCTAGACCTATATATATGCCGACGTAGCCCTCGACGCGCTGATTCCAGAAGTACAACCCTTATTCCGAGCCGCCGCTCGTATCCCCGCAGATCCATCGCCGAAGTTTTGGATCTCACTTCCGGCGAACTTCTCCGGTGAAAGTTCGGCGAGCTTTTCCGGCCGTCTCCGTCGTCCCCTGCGAAAACCGTCACCACCTTCAGGTTCGTCTCGATCTTCTCTACACCGGCACGCCGTTCCTTTCGTGAATCCGTATCCGTTCGTTTCCCTAATCTCTTCTTTCTCTTTTCCGGTGAAAAGCTCCATGGACGCAACCATCTTCTTCGTTTCCGGCCACCGTGACCTTGTGCGCTACCACCGGCAACCCTGCGCCTGCAGCTAGCCCCGTGAAGCCGCCCTGTGCCCATGGCCTCACGTCTCGCCACTCGTCCCACGCGTCACGCTGCAAGCAGCAACGCCGCCGCCGTCTGTCGCTGCTCAGCCATGGTAGTAGACGTCGAGCCTCCCCTGCCCCAGCCCACGTGGCTCTTGCGCTGCACAGCCCCGTGCCACTCAACCGGACGCCTAGGCCCCTGCTGGAGCCTCTCCTCTTCCCTGCGCCTTGCAGCAACTCAGCCTGGTGGTTGCGTTCGTGACGAACATGAACAGAGGTAGGAGAAAGGGTATTTACAAGTTTGCCACTGTCCTTTAATTCTTTATCATTTAATCATTCTGATTCCGATTCGAGTCGTTCTAGTCGTGTTAGATTCGTGTCGTTGTGTTCTATGCAGTAGCGCAAACACTTATTATGTGACTCGTTTATAAATTTATTATTAATTTAAATATAATTTGTTTAATATTTATTTTATAACTTTCTAATTAAAAGCCACCTAGGGTTGTATTTTGGTTCTCGTTGTGTGAGATCGTGTCGACCAAACCTATATGTTAATGGTGGTGTTTAGCAAGTCTCACATGTTTGAAATTTATAATTTAAATATTAATTTGATTAAATTTTATTGAGCGCCTCTTTTAATTAATTAAAAGTAATTTAGGTTTATCTCCAATCTCTTATGGATAATAAACTTGATTAACATCAACTTTAGTGTGTCTTTATTAATTATAGTTTGTTTAGTTAAATATGAACCATGTAATTAATCTGGTTAATATTTATCTAATGTCTTTTTGGATTAAAAGTAACTTATATTTATAATTTAGATCTTTTATAAATAAATAAATGGTAACATTATTAATATCAACTTAAATGATTCTTTATTAGTTATAACTTGTTTAGTATAAATGCGACACATGTTAGGATTTGATTAGTTGCTCTCACTTGCTTTATGTTTCTAAAATTACAAAGACGTAAATGGCTTAAATTATATATAATCATCTACAATTAAAATATAACTAAAGTTTAACTCTGGTTTTTATAATTCAACATAATTTGATTAATGATTGCACATATTTGTTTCTAAATAAAAGTAACATATGAAAATATTAATCTTTTTATAACTACTTGTCAACTTAAATGTGTATTTATCAATTATTAATTTGCCTTGTTTAAATATGATCATATAAAGTTGTTTTAGATAATTTTGATTAGTATTTGTTCAACGTCTTTTTGAATTTAAAGTAGTTTAGGTTTATCTCCGATCTTTCATAAATCATATTAATTATATAATATCAACATAAATGCCTTGTTAATTATGACTTGCTCAGCTCAACTTTGAAAATAAATAGTGATTCTAATTAAGTTGTTCTCACTCGTTTTATATTCTCTAAGCTTTGAATGCTAAAATAGTTTAAATAATTTCTATAATTATTTATAAATAGAGTATGACTAGAACTATACTTCATCTTTTTATAATTATAATTTGTTTAATTCCACTTTTTGAGTTGTTTCTCTAAAAAGTCTATCACCTCTTTTCATCAAATAAAATAGATCAAGCGAATAGTTGGTCTTCTTCGTTGCACTTCGAACCTCTAAAGTCGTGTCCAATTAACTATAGCTCCATTCTCAATTGTTCTTGCGTTGTCTCGATCGTAGCATCAAGCCGTGTCGTTTAATGCGCTCTTTCTAAGCTCTTCTTTTGAATAATGCTTGTTCTTAGTCGTGATTGTTTGTTTGTCTGTTTGTGTTACTTGGTTGCTTCGAGTAGAAGTGTGGATCGTCAACAGTGAAGACCAGGAGCTGAGGACCGACAGTTGCAGTAGAAGCTAAAGATCAGAAGATAGAAGCCAAAGAATTATGAGCAGTTATACACTGGGAATAAAAGCAAGTGCAGACACCGTTTGATCATTTTGAACCTACTCATTAATGTCATTTACTTTACATGCATGTGTCCAATGAATGCAAACCCTAAGGACATGACTAGCTTTACTTACTATTCATTGTTCACCTGGGGTTATGTATATGGGTAGACTAGGCTATACTAGGTTTGCTTAGCTGCTCTACTCATCTTATACATAAGCCTAAACAAGTAATGATCTCTACTCAACTTGATGCTTAAACTGTGCTGAACCTTTGGTCACTGCGGTGATGGCGATGTTGGATGCTTACGAGCATCGTGATGATGGTGGTGACAGAGAGAGCGGGTACTGTTGGTGGTCCGGTTTGCCGGGCATACCCGTCTCTGCTCTCCGTAAGGACTTAGTCAGGGAGCGGCCCCCTGGGACATACAGTGCAGCTCCAAGCTATATGGCTCTGGCTTGACTAATTAGCAGGACCTCCACTAGTAGGGTGTTACTTTCCGGGTAGGCGTGAGGAAGTAACTTGGGTAATGAATATTAAGTTGTCGGTTGATCGGTACGCCATGGCTATGGGTATCGACTGTCGAGCACCCCGGCGAAAACTTGCGAGTGGCATCCTATTAGTTGGACCCTGTGAAAGGTCTCGTAGTGAGACCCTGCCTGCTCACCTTGGCAGTGTTTTGGGGAGTCATGACCCCGGGCAAATGGGAATCACGACTTGGAGTGAACGTGCACACCTCTGCAGAGTGTAAAACTGATATATCAGCCATGCTCACGGTCACGAGCGGCCCAGACCCTCACTTGATGAGCAAATTGGATTCACTGGATACTTGGAGATGGAGCTTGGCGAGGTTGCTACCTCGTGTTTTGGCGGAATGGCTATTCCGTGTTGGCAGGATTGCTATCCTGTGTTAATAATTAGGGTTAATCCCTGGACTACTATAATTATTAGGATAGTCATTTAAAAGATGCTAATTACTACTTACACTAATTAAGGGTTGGGTCTATGCTACTCATAATTAGTAGTAGGTTGTTCTAATAATAGTCATAATTAAAAGTGATCAACTAAAATGCTACCGCAGTCAAACCAAGTCAGCTTTATCTTGTTTTAAGTCTTGCATGTCATTACTTTTCGTCTGTGCTTGCTGAGTTCGACATGAACTCACCCTTGCCATTTCCCCCACACCCCAGTGTGTAGTAAAGTGCTGCTCAGAAGAAGGACATAGATGCTATGGAGTTTTCTAGAAGCTTATCAGAAGTGCTTGGCGTACGGAGCCCCCAGTCAACCGTCCCTGAGAAGAATGGAGCCTAAGAAGTTTAGCTACTCTTTCCGCGTACTCTGATGTTTTGTAAGTGTTATTATAAATATGTTTACCGCTATATATAACATTGATTCTGATATTTCTATTCTTTGGTTATATGTGTGGACTTCCTGGGCACACATATGACGACTCTGGTCTTATTTTTAAAGCCAGGGTGTGACAGTGGCCAACTCTTTTTACATTTGAGTGGAATTACTTGGAAAACAACTTAATTATATCTGTTCTCGTAAAGTATTTTGGAACGAGATATTATGGAATTTTGTGTAGGATCAAATATTATGAAATTTAGAATAGGATTAGTATCAAATCAAAGCAACTTGGTAGGATACTACTATCGCAAGTTTTAGTACAGATCAAGAGAACCACTTCACAAAATCTACGTAGAATCTCTTCTCGTCATAAAATTGTTTAGCAAGGTTTCTCCTAAATTTAGCTTAGCCGTCTTTTAATGTAAATTGAGAAGTAATTCTTGTCTAGTTTTATTAGAATCTATGTAATTCTTTTTTTGTTATTTGGTTGAGCAGAAGTGAGGGCTGCCAAACAATTCCTTAGCGGATCCTAGAGAATTAATTTCAGCCACAAATCATTTCTCTCAAAGAGCACGTCAGCGTCAGGAGGAAGAATGAACTCTTCCAAGTGAGCCCAGAGCTTCTACAGGAAAACTCTCGAAATTTCTTCTGCCAATTTGACCGGAAACAAGAAAGATAAATAATATCAAACGCTCATTAATTTGCTTCGTTTGCCACACAAATAAGAGGGAGAAACCGGCGAAAACTCCATTTTGGCGCCTTCCTCACAAGCTGCAGAGAGGCAGAGAATCTATCGTAGTACTACCAGCCCTGGCGCCGTGGCAGTGGCAGTGCAGTACATCTTTTGATCCAGATTTGGATTGGATTAGGCGCCCAAATTATCAACTAAAATTTATAAAAAGTTTAGGGACCCCATCCGATCCACACAGTTTTGTTTTTTTTTTTTGACGTCTACTGATAATACTGGTAAATTAGAGGGAACCTCCAGAATGGGGGCGTGGATAAATATTTGCCACTTGCGGCTGTCGCCCTTTACCTTGCAACAACCGGCACCTGGGCTGGGTCTGCCCTGCTGGGTGCCTTGCACAGTACAACCACCTTGGATTTTTCTTACATTTATCCACTTACTTATTTATTTATTTATTTATCAAGAGAGGTTGGAGAATATTATTTTTTATTTCAGAGCATATGCCAGGCGACAGTTCAACAACCTAATCTGGAATTCAGAAGAATTGCATCTACTAACACCCAATTGGCCTTTATATTTTTATTTATACATATTTTTATTTATACATAATATAATTGAAAGGCAGTATCTCATGGCAGGGTTTGTTTATTATTGCTATATTTATATATATAGGCATCCAGTTAGCATTGCGTGCACAACAGTTGAACCAGAAGATTTTCCTTCCATTCAATCAACATACCTCCCAAGCTAAGTCTGCAAATTGCAAGCTAAAAGTCAGAGAAATGTAATCTCTTTCTCTTCCGGTTAAAAACCAAAGAAATATGCCAAATCAAATGATTATACTATTGAGGACAGGCTACTTTTTCTTGTCCAGGTAAACTCAGTTTGTCCCTTTCAGAAAACAACACACAGTCTGTAATATGTAATTTGTGCGGTGCTCAATTTTGGTTGTAGTAGATCTGAGAATCCAAGAGTGTGCAAGCTTTTACAGCCGTTAAAACTGGCAATTTTCACTGGGTTTTTAGTATATATAATAATAATAATAATAATAATCAAATCACATCTTCGCAAGTTTTATCACTACACAAACAAACATCATTACCAAAAGTGGACGCTAATCCGATATTTTCTTTTACTACTTCTCTTCCTAAAAAAAACTAGCACTACACTACATACCTCTCGCCTTCATTTCGCGCTGCACTAATAACCTCACTCATCACATGGCAGTCCAAATTACGTACCACCCCACCAAAATTAAAAGTTAAATTTTGACGAGATTTCTAGCTTTTGCAGCTAGACCCTCCTCCAAGACAAAAATGGCAAGAGAGCCCTGTCGTCACGCGGCGGTTCCGGTTCCGGTTCCGGGTCCCTCCCCGTCGTCCTTCTCCTCGCCCGCGGCGGCGTCGGCCGGCGGAGCCTCGCGTTCGTAGGGGGAGAGCCACTTGGCGCGCATGTACTCGGGCTTACGCCAGGGCGGGAGGTGGAGTCCGCGCTTCCTGAGGCTGGCGCGGGCGGCGGCGGCGGCCGCGGCGACGAGGAGGCGGAGCCTGTCGTCCTTGCCCACGAACACGGGCGGCAGGCGCTGCAGCAGGGCGCGGTACGCCTTGGTGGGGCGCGCCACCTCGAACGCCGACCGGAAGTCCGCGTCCACCAGGACGCGCTCGCACGCGCCGCGGTCGGACGCCGCCGGGAGGAGCACGTCGATGTACGCGTGCTCACCCGCCGGGTGCGACGGGGACTTGTCCCAGCGGGAGACGCAGACGGCGGCGTCGTGCCCCGCGGCGCGGAGCGACGAGGCCACCAGGCGGAGCAGGTCGCGCCGGCGCGCCCCCGCCGCGCGGTGCCGCTCCAGGTGCGCGCACACGTCGGCGAGGAGGTTGCGCTCCCGAAGCGTAGCGCAGTGGACGAGGCCCTGATCGACCACGGCGGCGCGAGCGACACGGTTAGACTTAGAAATCAAATCACTTGCCGAGCGAGCGAGGTGTGCTACTAGCGTACCAACCTTGATCGTCTCGGCGACGTCCGAGGCCGCCGCCGCTTCGTCGTCCTCCTCGTCATCCGAATTATCGCCTCCGTGGAAGCAGTTGCAGTACCGGCCGCCGTGCCCGGCCTTGTCGCCGCCGCCGACGCCGTCCTCCATGAAGCTGCGCACCATGCCGTCCAGGCACACGGAGCTCGGCTCCGCGTCATCCTTCTCCCCGGCATCCGCCGACGGTAGACGATCCGCTGGCGAGATCCGCAGGAGCTGGCGATCGAACAGCCGCTTCAGCATCGACCTCGCCGGCGGATCGGTCGCAGCGGCCCTCATATACTATATCCCAAGGCAAAGAAATGAGCGGCACGAGTCGTACGTATCACCAGGGGAAGCGATCTTGGGAGGGGATGGCGGCGGTTGCCGGAGACATGGCCTCGTCGGGCTCTGCTGCGGCCCCTGGATGATTCGATTCGATCGCAGCGGTTAGGGTTTTTTCGATCGGCTCGATTTTTTTGGGTGCGAATGAATTGCAGGGGCGGGGGGAAGAGGAGTATAGAGGACGAGGGGGAGGGGACCGGTTTTAAAGCAGCGGAGGAAGCCGACGTGGACGGTTCGATGGCGTGGCGGCCTACGTGTTTGTTCTTATCCGCATGCTGTCCGAGGTGGCACCAGACTTGTAGGCCCTCCTCTGTTCATCGGTTCGTTTTGGAATACAGTACTAGCATCGTCTCAAGTAACTCAAATAAAAATATTTCTTCTGTTATTTTAAAATAAATACCTATTCTAGTATGGGTCAATATTCATACGGTCTCATGGTAATGTGATTATATTTTTTTTGTGAAACTGTTCTTCACGGAATCACGACCCATGCATATGATTTGCATCTAGTGACTAGCTAAGGAGTAGTATGATTTTTTAGACATATACTCAAGGTGGAATGTTCTTGGTTACTTGAGATTTATCTCTTGGGAGAATACTTTTAAAACGTACTATGTCCATTAAACATAACAACATTGTACTTATTGCAATACTTGCTACGGGGTGAAAAAACTATGTTAATTTAATTTGTTGCTCCAGTAAGAAAGGTTTTTCAAAGCAATGTTATGCCAATAATGAAACTAAAATGACACATGATCTATTAATCTGCAGCACCGGCACGTAGGCCATCGCAGCCCCGCTAGCATTGGGGTCGTTGCCTTGTCCATCCAGTGATTGGGACACTACCATTTCACAGGGTCAGCGCGGTCACAAAGCTCGATGGCGAAGCAAAGGCCGCCGTGCTAGCTGATCCATCATCGACATGTTCAATATTGAGGCAATTGATCTAAGTCTTAATCAAACAACCCTGTAATGCAGGCTGTATTTTGTTTGAAAATTTCAAAAACTACAAAATTTTGGCACAAGTATTTTTGTTAATAAATACTTGTATGAAAATATTTTCTTCATCCTAAAACTCTGTGAGAAATACTCCCTCTTGAATGTATCTAGACAAGTGCTTGTCTATGTACATGGCCAGAAGTTTAGAGCTTGTTTGGTAGAATTTCTCTTCGGCTCCGGTTTTGGCTTTTTTAAGGAGCTCTACTAAACCTTTTTATGAAGAAACTGTTTTTGAGTAAAAGCAGATGAAGCCGGAGCCGTTTTGACAAAATCATAATCTGTGGCTTCATCAAAATGGATTCGACTACTCTAAAAGAGCCTCTTGTCAGAATCTGCTAAACAGGACCTTGTTATGGGATGAAGGATAATCGTAGCTTGTCTCTATGTATGACCAAGAGTACGATGGAAACCTACTTTTCTAGTTACCCTGACATTCTAAAATACTCTTTTTTGTATGTTAGACGCTTGGCCACTAAAATGTCGAAATCCAACCAAGTTTGGATCGGTGCGGTTAGGATTTGTCCAGGGAGGTGGTACCGTAGTACTCTGATGTTCCTTGTGTTTGATAGAGCAATTCGGCCTTGTTTAGTTCGCTCCAAAAACCAAAAACTTTTCAAGATTCCTCGTCACATCAAATCTTACGACATATACATGAAGCATTAAATATAAATAAAAATAAAAACCAATTACACAGTTTACTTGTAATTCACAAGGTGAATCTTTTAAGCCTAATTACTCTATAATTGGATAATGTTTGTCAAATATTCAATCTTATACGTGATAAAAAAAATCTAGAGGAAAGGCCTAATGTTAGGCCTTGTTTAGATGCAAAAATATTTTGGATTTTGACAAATATTTTGGATTTTGACACTGTAGCATTTTCGTTTTTATTTGACAACTAGGCTTAAAAGATTCGTCTCGTGATTTACAGTTAAACTGTGCAATTAGTTATCTTTTTTATCTATATTTAATGTTTCATGCATGTGCCGTAAGATTCGATGTGATGGGGAATCTTGTAAAGTTTTGAGTTTTTGGGTGTATCTAAACGAGGCCTAGTTGGGTTTGAACCGAGACAACTGGAAATTTGAACTGGATTCATATGATACGGAGATCCTCGCGAACTGTGCGGTCAATACTGTAGCAGAGACCGACAATGGCAACAGGAAAACGAATTTTTACTGCTAGGTGATGCATCAGCCCGTAACCCAAAAAGATTTGTAAAAATCGTCATTATTACTTCCCTAGATTTACTCATGAAGTTGTCTGTTCTAAACTCAGGCATTGTTTAGTTAACCCCGAAATCCAAAAAGTTTTCAAGATTCCTTGTCACATCGAATCTTGCGGCACATGCATAAAACATTAAATATAAATAAAAACAAAAACTAATCACACAGTTTGACTGTAAATCACGAGATGAATCTTTTAAGTCTGGTTAGTCCATGATTAGATAATATTTGTCAAATAAAAACGAAAGTACTACAGTACCAAAATCTGAAATAATTTCGGAACTAAACAAGGCCTCACCCAAATGGCCAATGCATGCGATCCCTTCCCAGAGTACGAAAACTGGTGTCTCGTAATATAAATGATTCTCTCCAAATATAATAAAATGTAAACTTATTTTTTTTAAAAAAATGGCCAATGCATGCAGATACGAAATCCATTCCATTTCAAATGCCAGTCGGGAGAATCCAGGCACTGCATTTTTCCTTTTTTGCGTTACTCTATTTGATGTGACTCGTAACGGTTTCAGCTTCCTCTCCAAAAAGGCAAAAACTATAGGAAATAGCAAAAGATCGATCTTTTTCTCTCCTGCCCCTAAGTCCCTAACCCAGAATAAGTTAAGCAAGAGAATAACCAGTGAAGCCAGTTTGGAGGGGTTTGCATTGGCTTTCGATGTAGTGAAAAACTATCGTACTACGCAGATCAGATACGTTGTTACATTACAGAATCTGAAGCAACGGTAAAGCCCTCCATGTCCCAAATGTGAATATTTTGGAAAGACAGTGCTGGCCAACTGAAACCATAAGGACGATGCGCATCCAAATCCAAGGAAGTTACTTAAAGAGCCATCCATCCATGGATGTTGCCATCCTCGCGTAATAATGCAATATGCCTCCCATTATTATTATGCTATAATTGACAGGTTATGCAATCAATCAGGGATCCAGGGATGTGCAGCAGGCCTATTGGTACAAAAAAAAAAAGTAGCGGCACGCGGCACGCCCAATCAGTGAGGAAAGCTTCCACTCAAGCAATTGCTTGCCACAAAACATGGAGCCAGCCAAGATGCCGAGACCGAGAGAGGTGCAGCAGTAGATGGTGTTTGGCTGAGCAATATCCCATGCCTCCCTGCACAAGCCACCTCAAATGAAGCAGTGCAGCGCAGGCAAGGCACCTGCTGGAGCTGGACCTCCCGGCCTCCCCTGTCTTATTCTAACCTGCGATTTTAGTTGTAATTAATAATATGTTACGTGGCCTCTTTGAAACAAACCATTCGATGGGGTTGCTTGATGCCCTCGTCACCTTCTCAATCAAATTTATGTGTAATACTTGTGCTAGGGCTTTGTTTTGATCCAAATTTTTTTGGATTTTGAGACTGTAGCACTTTCGTTTTTATTTAAAAAAGCATTATCCAATCATGGAGTAACTAGGCTTAAAAGATTCGTCTCGTAATTTATAGGCAAACTGTGCTATTAGTTTTTGTTTTTATCTATTTTTAATGCTTCATGCATGTGTCGTGAGATTCAATGTGACGGAGAATCTTATTTTTTTTTTGTTTTTAGGTGAACTAAACAAGGCCTTAAGGCTCAAGGCTGGACTGGAATTCTTGGCTTCATCCCTGCCCTCACCTTGCAACTTGCAAATAATAACCCTGTTTGCAGTAGTTGCTTCTTTTTTATTTTTAATTTTGTCAATAATTTGGAAAATCACGAGGACAATTGGTGGCTGGTCCTGATATCGTGATTGTAGGTTGAAAATAGCGTGAAGTAGTTATGCTTTTTAGAGGGAAAATGACTATAGATGCATCACATCAACTAGAGCTCATCTAGAAAGTAACACTTGTACTGCTACTTAGGGATATTTGGTTAGGGTTATTAGAGTTTAATAAGTACGGTAGCATTTTTATTTTATTTGATAATTAATATCTAATTATAAACTAATTAATCTTAAAAGAATTTATCTCGTAAATTAATCTCATTTTATAAATAATTTATACTTCATACATATATCTAAATATTTAATATAACATATGATAAACTTTAATAAGACAAACCAAACGAACCTTCTAACAGTTCTGCCATGCCATGGCCCGGCGCGGCAATCCATCCATCTAGAGGACTCATCATGGCTCATGGAGAGAAAACAAGGGTTTATGTAAAGTCCTTTTTCAAGACATATTTGTATTATGTGGAGTATGTACATACATACATATATAAAATAGTGGATTTGGCAGGAACAGGATAACGTTATGGAGACCCTTTCAAGGGATTTTTCTTTTTGATGAGAAGGCCGTTTCAAGGACGTGTCACGTGTTGAGGGTGCATGATACAATTGAAGTCAATGCAATGCTTGTGGTGAGGATTGAGGAGCAGGCAGGCAGGCAGCAACTTTATGGGCATAAATGGTCCCAGTACAGGGACCTGCTACTGCTAGTAGGAGTATTTCCTGTGACCAGGAAGGATTACGGGTCCAATCATTGCCTCGGTTATCAGCTCCTAATCCTTGTGGTTTGACGAAGTGGGAGTGGTGCCAAGTCGCTGCAAATGCGATGTGATGTGACCGGGAGAAAGCAGAGTCTGACATGGAACTGAAAGGTACACCACCACCCCACCTGTGCTGCCTTATCACTTCGGCACACCCATCTTTATCTTTCCTTTGTACAAAATCACCAGCGATGGTTGCTTTGGTTACGTGACACATC
Source organism: Sorghum bicolor (assembly GCF_000003195.3). Classification (NCBI taxonomy): domain Eukaryota; kingdom Viridiplantae; phylum Streptophyta; class Magnoliopsida; order Poales; family Poaceae; genus Sorghum; species Sorghum bicolor. The sequence goes on along the minus strand of NC_012870.2, from coordinate 26,252,224 downwards.
ACCTATTCATGTTATCTTTTGGTACATATACGTACGGAGTTATGTGACCGACCCTGAGCCGGACCCAATTCCAGTGCTGTCCTAGTCAGTGATTGATGTCTGTTCCTGCTGCTGGTGAGCCGTCCAGCACCACACACAAGACAGACGGACACAGGTCGTGCGTGTTGCAATTGCAACGGACACAGAAGAACAAGGCAAGGGCAGCAACCGTAGTATCTGTTCTCATTCAACTCATTCAGTTTCAGTCCTCCGAGTGAGGTGCTATTTAGGCCACCTTCGTTTCACCGGGAACGAGCTTGAGGAAGAATTCCTTGGCGGATTATTACTTCAATTTATATAAACTTTTACTAATAGATTGATTCCTGGCTCTCTAATTGCCATAACCGAACGAGCATTTAGGATAGATAATCTCTGCTCTGACTCTGAATGCGCCCGTCGTTTTTCTCTTACCATCCGATTCTCAAGTGAAAGCAGGGCCTTGTTTACTTCCAAAAATTTTTACAAAATAGAAATAGTAGCACTTTCGTTTGTATTTGACAAATATTGTCCAATTATGAACTAACTAGGCTCAAAAGATTCGTCTCGTCAATTTCGACCAAACTGTGTAATTAGTTTTTATTTTCATCTATATTTAATACTTAATGCATATGTCTTAAGATTCGATGTGACGGGGAATCTGAAAAATTTTGCAAAATTTTTAGGAACTAAACAAGGCTCAGGATAAATCACAGCTGAACCACGACTCCAATTCTCCCTCCCACTCTGCGAGGAGAGGGAAACAGAGGCACGCACCCAAGGCATCGATCACGTCTCTCTCTCTCCCAGCAAAAATAAATAAAATCCCGATGTCTTGAGCTGACAGCCGCATCCCTGAAACGTGTTGGGCAGCATGGAACCTGGTGCTTTGAGACAAAAAAACAAAATTTCCTCAGCTCCAGCATGAGCACCTTGCCGACTTCCATCACGGCATCACCTTTAGTACCACCAATGGCGGAGTTTCATGCGCATATGTTTTCAACATTTGCTTATACTAAATCTATACGTGATCCAATGCGTATAAATTTTTACTATAATTTAATCATACAATAATTAGTTCATCATAAAAATTTTATCACAATTGGGCTATACAAACTATAGCTATGAATTATTCTAATTAATTACAGAAAAACATAGATGATCTAAAGTCACAACAAAACTTATACTAAATCATATTATATTATATATTCATTATGTAGATGTACTCATGTGAATTCAAAAAATTAGATTTTCTATTTTATGATTTTTCTGTAATTTATTATGATTTTTTAAATATTCAACCAAAAAAAGATAAAGATAAAATCTCCTTCAAAAGTGCTTATAACAGGGTCAGAGAGGTAAGATAAAGGGTTCTAAAAGTTGAGATATTTAATCTGGTTTCGGAGTTTATGGAGAAAAAACAAACTATCAGAAAAGTTGAGGGAGCTATTGTAGATTTTTTCCCGCTCCAAGGAGGAGTTATTTGCGCTTTGCCAATTGCGACGTTTCCTTGGCGAGCTGTCCTGCTGCGAAGCATTTGGCCCATTTGCCGTGTTCAGTGGATATCCCCGTGAGACCAAAATTCAGTGGATGTCCACGCATGCTTCCCCACTCCGGCCCATATATATGGTCATGTATATGGGCAACAAGGGCTCTTTTCCAAGGCAACAAGGGCTCACGTTTAGTATACTGCTAAAGCTTTATTTATTTATTGAGCATCTTAACAACCTTAAATAAAAACTGAAAACTAAAAAGTTGTAGATCTCGTCGAGAGCTATAATTTTCATATAAAAAACATCTTCATCTGAGATCATATGAAAAAGATACAATTTTCCTGCTAAAACTTAACTCTTTTCTCTAGGGGTAAAATTATATTTTACCCACACACTTAACACCGTCAGCAGCCTGAATTAGATGCAAGGCCAAAGAAGGAAGAAATATTCATTTTCAGCCATACGCCATACATGTAAGTTAAAAAATAGGGCTATAGAAGGAAGACACATTTTTTTTAAGGCCATACAGGTAAATATCTAGTATGATCTTGCTTCCCAAATTGTGTGAAATCAAGTTGAAGTTGTTAGCTTGGTGGTAAATCATGATTTCATGACTAATGAGTTTACACTTCCCAAAATGAATAAAGATGTAATGGTTCATGTGAAGCGTTTACTATTGTAGACTACCCTAGAGGCTTTACACATTCAGTCCATATTTGGTTCGAAAGAATGAATTCATCAAATGACATAGAGTTAGCCACACACTTGGGGAAATCTAGTTACACATCTAGATAGATACTTTATGTAGGTTCTGATAAACAAAGGTTTTAGTTAGCCATAAGTTACTTATTAATTCATCCCCTCTTAGACGCCGCAATCGCTTCAGTGATGCCTCTCTACGGGTGGCTAAAATCCAAATAAGCAAGCTGGCCGTGGGCTGCATGTCAGCTAGCGACGATGTCCACCGCAAGTCAGTCAGCGACGCCAGCCCACCCACCAGGGTGTCTACGTGGCCCATTCCAAGTAGCCGGTGAATTGGGCCTATACTGGCCGAAACAGACCCGATTCTACACCATCTGATGCCCTCCTCTCTCAGCACTCTGATCTCGATCAAGAGTACTATCAGCCATTGTCACAGTAACTTTGTATGATTTCAAATTCATTGGCAAAGGAGCAACCACAAAGATGGTACCTAAGGTGAAAAGAGTTTCAAACAGGACGACCCTATTTAGGCCTTGTTTAGATATGAAAACCTTTTGAATTTCACTACTGTAGTATTTTCGTTTGTTTGTGGCAAATATTGTCCAATCTATAGGATTAAAAGATTTATCTCACGATTTACAGACAAACTGTATAAATAATTTTTTATTTTCATCTATATTTAATGCTTCATGCATGTGCCACAAGATTCGATGTGACGAGAAATCTTGAAAACTTTTTGGTTTTTGGGGTGAACTAACCAAGGCCTTAGTGGATAGCCTATTTACGTCGAAGAGGGAACTGAGCGGCCTGCGTGCGTGAGGCCAAAATTCAGTGGATATCCACGCAGGCTTTTTTTTCCCGAGCGTGTCAACACGACACGTGATTCATTAAGCAGAAAGGGAACGTCAAGGTTACAACAGTCCGAAGTAAAGCTCTAATTACCAAAGGCCACTGTAACCTCAATCCAAGTGTCCCCACTGCGGCACATATATGGTCAAGTTACGCTTGTTGACATGCCATCGTGCTGCTGAGTAGGAGGCCTAACATCTCCTGCAGTCCTTACTGAACTTTACAAGGGAATCCCACTTTAGAAACATACTCCTCCTACTCCTATAGAGCATTCGGATTCAGTCTTCTCGTGTTGGTTACGATACAAGCTATAAAACGGACATTTGTGAAGTATTTTTCAGGACTTGTGAAACGCCAGACCAGTTTCCTGACTCGATCGAAAACAACAATATGGAGACGTGCGTAACAGATATATACAAAGGATCTGATGCGCTGCAAGATTGTCAAAAGTTGCGTTGCTGAACTCAAGCATAATGTAAGCATGTTCATATTCCAGGATCCACAAAGTAATGTGCAAGCGCAATCAGGTTGTAGAAGCAGCCATGTTGAAAGAAACATTTTGGGGGCATCTTCTAAGCTTCTTTCCGGCCATTCTGACCTGAATTAGCCCAGATCCTTGTGCCAAACGTCTGGAACTGAAGGAGCAATTTCTTGCAAACCCCCTACGGCACTTCAGCTGAAAATACTGAGTTAGGTTGGATATGCTTTTTACTTTTATTATTCTGATGAAAAAACGTGTCTTCAACAGCGTAATACCCTTGGTCTTTCTGCCCAACAACTGAAAAAAGCTGCTGTATCTTATGACTGACTGGCACCCAAAGAGCTTCAGCCAAGGTTTCCAGCGGTATGAATGAGAATTACGCGTCAAGCTGAAATTTAGGTGACATACAGCTAGAGCAAGTATATGCATATTCTGTTCATCAAACAACTGTCCACGTTCCTTCGTCAATTCATTCTTAAGCATATTTCCAGTCTCAGGAAACACTAGGTTCATTTCCTACACATGCAGCTCATGGACCGATTTGATCGTTTTCTAGTGTTGCCATGCCATGATCTCCGTCTCCGCATGAGAGCGCGCTTTTTTCTCTCCGTCAGAAACCGAACTCTTCTGAAGATCACTTTATCATGTTGTTGTTCCTGCCCATCGGGGCAGCTAATCATTTTTATATACAAAAATGCCCAATACAGTTGTGTAACTATTTAATTATCACATCTTTCTGTATCGTAAAACCTGACAACTGTTGCAAACTGCTGCGTGCTGCCCAACTAGGGTGATGAAACTAGGGATGGTCGTGGATGTTAAAACATCTGAAATATCTAAAATCCGTATTTATTTTTGTGTCAATATTGATATCCGTATTCGTATTTGATTCTAATATAGATACTGAAAGCATTTTCAAGAGCCTTTCTGAGCTCACAATCTAAATTATTATTTCCGAGCCATTTACATAAAAATGTTTTCTATATATTTTCACTCTCTAATAATTTTCTATATTTTGTGTGTACTCTAGAAAGTTATTCTCATTTTTCACTTTTGGGTAGCGAGAAATTTAGAATAGAAAATAATTATATTTGGATAACCATTAAAGAAATTGTTGGATGATATTTTTTCACCAAAATCTGTATTTCTAACATAATTAGGAAGAATATAGACAGACGGCAGGTCAGCGAAGGACCGAGAAAGGCTGTCTGGTGATTTCTTGAAGTTGCTCTAAGTGGATGTATCACGTATTATCCAATTCCACGTTCATGTTTGAAAAAATATATATATGACATTATCAATATTAGATGACTAGAATATTTTGTTCATCTAAAACTATCAACAATCAAAATTATCCGATCTGAATCTATCTCTAGATGAAACCATAAGCTGCCGCATGCGAGTTACCATATAACTAGCAAAGTGACCGGCCAATTGCACATCTAGTATATTCTTTGTTTTACTATCTATCCTAGTATAATATGTATAGTGCATTCTAGAGTTTTTAGAAAAAATTAAGAGAGAACATAAATGATACATATGTCTTCACCTTATTTTTCTAATTAAATGTTATCATCAACATGACCAATGGTGACTTGTTAATAAATAGCAAGTATCACTATAATACCTACCAAATTAATGCATTATTTAATATAAAATTGTTTTCCCCCTAGAATCTCTTATATTTTAGTAAATTTTAGATTCTTGTATGCATTGTATTATAGGATGGAAGGTGTGTATACGATGCTCAACTAAACTATTTTCATCCGTTTTTACTCTCTTGTCCTACTCTTAAGTAAATGGTTTTCTAGCAGTTGTTGTCCCAATAAGTAATCGTTTCACCATAAGTGATCTACACAAAAATATCTCTCTTTATCTCAAATTTTAGAGTTATAAAGTCATGAGACGTGTTTGGTACGATTCCTTCACTAACACTCTGCTATCCAATCCAGAGCCTCTCCTATGAAAGCCACTATACATGGGGTGGTTCGGTTCGGCCCATAGGTTCATCGACCCGACCCAAAAAATGACCGAAATAAACCCCATTTCTGATCCATAACGTCAGATAGAGTCAATGGCTCGGAAGCACTCGAACCCTTGGGTCGAGTGGTTCGACCCACTCTGCACTCTTGTACCTGCAGCGCCGGTGTCCTGGCGTCCTTTGAACTTGCACGAGATTGAACGAGCCAAACAATGGCGAGAATACACAGCACGACAAAGAAGAGAAAAACATGTACGTAGGGGGTTCGAACTGTTTCTTGCTGGAGCCAGGGTACCACCGGTGGCGCTTGGTGTTGGGGTCACACGAGGGTGCGGTGTGTGGGCGCATGTGACATGCCGTGCCATGGCTGTGCCGGTGCCGCTCGCCTATATCCCCTGCCTCTCTCTCTCCTAGCCGCTGGCCGCCACCTAGCCTGCTACTACCTAGCCCCACCGCATCAGCCTCCACTAGTCTCCTGTCGTGACCAACCAGCCACGAGGAGGAAGTCGACGACGACGCCCAACGAGTCTCCTTGGCTGCCTATCTGTTAGTCTGTTACGAAGCCGAGGGATGCTACAACGTGTGTGGCTAGTGCACGCGCTGCTTGTCCTAGGAGTCCGTTTGGCTGATCGAGAAGGAAGCTTATCCAGTCAAAGCTTTAGATATGCTACCTTCAGATCACACCCCCTGTCTTATTACAATTTCAACAAGAATCCCTAGAGCAAAGATTTTTAGATTTGAGAACTATTGGTTGTTGGATGAACAGTTCCCTCAAATCTTGAATTCAGCTTGGCAAACTCCTCTAAACAGCAACCTTGATAAGGCTAAGGTAATGATTGCCAAATTCAAAATTCTTAGAAAAAAACTCAAAGAGTGGCAAGCATCTAAAACTGGTCTTCACACAACTATTGCAAATTCCAGACTAGTCCTACAGATGTTAGAGCACTTTGAAGAGTTCAGGGATCTTAGTATTCATGAATGGAACTTCAAGGAGTTGAGAAGACACTTGGTTACCCTTCTGGAGCAGCAAAGGGTCTACTGGAAACAAAGGGGTACCATAAAATGGGCAACTTTGGGTGATGCTAGAACTAAGTTTTTTCACAACAATGCCACCATAAAGTTCAGGAAAAGCCTCATCACTGAGTTGGAATCCTCAGATGGTTCAATTGCACTTGATCATAGGCAGAAAGAAGCTATTTTATGGAAAGATTTTAAGGAAAGACTAGGGACATCAGAGTTTCAAGGATTTCAGGTTGACCCTACTCTCTTCATTCAACCAAGCTCTAGACTTCACTCTCTAGAAAACCCTTTTCAGCATGAGGAGATTGATAATATAATTAAAGCTTTGCCCAATGACAAATCTCCTGGTCCTGATGGCTTCAACAATGAATTCTTAAAGAAATGCTGGCCAGTGATCAAATTTGACTTCTATGACCTCTGTAGGGATTTCTACAACCATAATGTCTGCCTATCCAGCATCAACTCCTCTTTTATCACCCTGATCCCCAAGGTAGAAGTTGCTAGAAGGGTTAATGAGTTCAGACCAATTTCTCTGCTAAACTCATCTGTGAAGTTAATCACTAAGCTGCTGGCCAACAGGCTTTAGCCTTTGATCACCACCCTGATTCACAACAATCAATATGGGTTCATTAGAAAAAGGACAATTCAAGATTGTGTTGCTTGGGCCTATGAGTATATACACCTTTGCCACCATTCAAAAAAAGAGATTGTTATCATCAAGCTAGACTTTGAGAAAGCTTTTGACAAAATTGAGCATCAGGCTATGCTAACTTTAATGAGGGCTAAAGGGTTTGGAAGTAGATGGATTGAATGGATGGAAGCTATCCTTAGCTCTGGCACTTCTTCAGTTCTATTGAATGGATCCCCAGGTAAAAGATTTCATTGCAAGAGGGGTGTCAGACAAGGTGACCCTCTCTCCCCCCTTCTCTTTGTCTTGGCTGTAGACTTTCTTCAGTCCATGATCAACTCAGCTAAGGATTCAGGCCTGCTCAACCTTCCCATTCCAACCAGGTGCACCAATGACTTTCCAGTAATCCAATATGCTGATGATACCCTGATAATCACTGAGGGATACCCTAGACAACTTTTCTTTCTGAAGTCTCTCTTAAACAGCTTCTCTCTTTCAACTGACCTAAGAGTTAATTTCAGCAAATCAATGATGGTGCGTGTTAATGTTCCTACTGATAAGACAACCATTCTGGCTGGTACTTTTGGGTGCTCAATTGGCTCCCTCCCTTTTTCTTATCTTGGGCTTCCATTATGCATTTCAAGACCAAGATTTCAAGACTTCATGCCCATGATAAGCAAATGTGAAAAGAAGCTGGCTTTCATCTCCCCATTTCTGAACCAAGCTGGTAGGCTTGAGATGGTCAATGCTGTCTTATCTGCTATGCCAACCTTTTTCATGTGCTCCATTATTCTTCCAAAAGCAGTGATTAAACAGATTGACAAGTTCAGAAAACATTGTCTCTGGAGAGGTTCCTCCATCAATGAAAAAGGCTCCCCTAAGGCAGCCTGGAATATTATCTGTGTACCCAAGGATCAAGGTGGGTTGGGAGTTATTGATTTAGAAAAGCAAAACAAGGCTCTCATTATTAAGAATCTGCACAAGTTTTTCAACAAATACAACTTACCTTGGGTACATTTGGTTTGGGAAAAACACTACTCCAACAACAAGCTGCCAAGTCACATTGTTAAAGGCTTCTTCTGGTGGAGAGACATACTCAAGCTGTTGCCAAAATTCAAAGAAATAGCAAAGCCCATCTTCAATAATGGCTCAACAATCCTTTTTTGGTATGACCCTTGGTTAGATACTCCAATAGTTGAGAGATACCCTGAAATGTTCTCCTTTGCTAGAAACAAACATTTGTCTGCCACCAAAGCAGTTGAAGCTTCAGATCTTACCACTTTGGTCCATCTGCCCCTGTCAGAGCAGGCTTTCAGTCAGCTAGAGTCTCTCTTGGAAGATATTCAGAGTATTTCTCCTAATGATGAACAAGATAAGTGGTTCACTGGTGGGACAACAGGGTCATATTCATCAAATAGAATCTACAGAATGTTGATAGGCTCAAACAATGGACATATTATTTACAAATGGATCTGGAGAAACAGAACTCAGCCAAAGCATAGAGTATTCATTTGGCTTCTTTTAAAGGACAGATTAAATACGAAGAACATCCTAAAAAGAAAAAATATGGTGCTCAGCTCTTATACCTGTGCTCTTTGTAGCTTTCTGGTTGAAGAAACAGCTCAGCATTTGTTTCTAGATTGTGACTTTGCAAGAATGTGCTGGAACATGATTGGCCTAGATATCCCTCTGAACACAAGCATCGAAGATATGATCATGGTTTTAAAAGCACAGATCAACCCCCCATTTTTCATGGAAACAATTATTCTCATGTCTTGGACGATATGGACTGCGAGGAATGAATTAATTTTTAGAGGAATTGGGTTCAATTATGATCTCTGTGGAAGAGCTTTCTTCAAGGAACTCAAGCTGCTCCTTTTCAGAGTTCAACAAGGGCAACATCACAACCTCGAGCAATGGATTCAAACCCTGCAACTGATTGCTGCTTAATGCAGTTTATTTTGCTTTTAATTTTTTGTAACTCCTTCTTTGTCCCTTAAGCTGCCACCACCTGTGCTTGTGCTGTGCTGGTGCGCCTGCTTGTTCTTCTTTTTTTATCTCTGTTGTAATTGTACCTGAACTGGTTCATGTTTTTTTATCCTTTTCAATAAATAATTTACTGCAGGGGTTTAAAAACCCCTCCAGATTTTTCAAAAAGAAGGAAGCTTATCAATTGATGGGTCGATCCACGGTATCCATCCGGGCAGCGAGGCAAGAAGACAACTTAGGACACTCCCAATATAGTTTCTATACTCATTAATTTTTATAGATACTATATATATAGAAACTATGGTCCAATGGATAGTTTCTATAGAATATTTTTATAACCAACCACATTCATTCTCTCTCCATTCTTAGCCAATCATATCACTTCATGTCTTGGATTTTGTGTAGACATGGTTTCTAACTTAGACTCAGTTTCTATGATTTTTACTCTCTCTCTTCAATAACTACATTGCCACATCAGCAAAATGCTTAGGTGACACTGCAATTAATGTCTATAGAAATCACGATGGTTTCTGCATTGAGAGTGCTCTTAAAACGGATTAACCACGGTTTAAATGGTTTGATCCATGGTTCAACCATCACCATCTTGAAAAGCCACCTTTTGCGGCTTCGTTTCCGTACATGAAAATGGTTCCGGCTCCATAAAGTGGCCAAAACGCTCCTCCTTGCAATGCCGTTTGCTGCTGCTCCGCCAGCTCCTTTGCCGGATCCGGTACCAGACTCTATATTTATCATATCACAATAAAAGATGTACAATTAACTTTGATATCCTAGTTTGGTTTGCATATCATGGAATCGTCGACATCTCTTTTCTTAGCCGGGCATCAAAGTTTTGCCATTAGCATAAATAGCACTGATTAGCATGTAGGAGGGTACTTAAATTCGATTTTCTCGAATTAACGTAATAATAAGCTTCAGGCTTTGAGAATTAACTTTGACCAACTACTAATACAGCAGGCAGTAGATGAGCATATAAAAAATCCATTAACTCATTGAACTGTATTTTTTACAATAAAAATAATAACCTAATAAATGATTTCAAATTGTGTCCTCATCCTAGATAATAATGCTCAGAACAATTTCCTCCTGGTTGCTAAGATCTCACTTAGCGGCCTGTCAGGGACGGGGATGTACTTGACGGCCCACCCAATGGGCCACGACACCGCGGCAATGGCGACACAGACACCCCACTGGCCCAAACCAAGCCTCTGTGTGCCGGCGAACCTCGTGAGCAGCTCCACCATGATCACCTGCATGGCGATGGTCACGGCGATGATCCCCAGGAACATCTTGTTGCGGAGCACGCCGGCGAAGACGTTCCTCCGCTCGATCTCCCGCGCGTTGAACTCGTTGAACACCTGGCACAGCACGAAGGCGTTGAAGATCATGGTGCCGTTGGCCTTGTCGCCGACGCCGAAGATCTCCCGGCCGCGGTACTGCAGCGCCAGGAGGACGGCGACCTGGAACGCCGCCTGCGCGGCGAGGTTGCGCCACATGGCGTTGCTGATGAGCGGCGCCGTGCGGCCGATGGGCGGGCGGCGCATGAGCGCCTTGGTGGGCGTGTCCGTCGCCAGCGCCAGCGCGCCCATGGTGTCCATGATCAGGTTCACCCACAGCAGCTGCACGGTCGACAGCGGCATCTTGCCGGAGGTCACCGCCGACACGAAGTTGATGATGAGCGCGGCGACGTTGACGGTGAGCTGGAACTGGATGAACTTCTGGATGTTGTTGAAGACGCAGCGGCCCCACCTGGTGGCCGTCACCACCGTGTCGAAGTTGTCGTTCATGATCACGATGTCGGAGCTCTCCTTGGCGACCTCCGTGCCCTGGATGCCCATGGACAGGCCCACGTCCGCCTCCTTGAGCGCCGGCGCGTCGTTGGTCCCGTCGCCGGTGACCGCGACCACGTGGCCCTTCTGCTTCAGGCGCTGCACCAGCACCAGCTTGTCCATGGGCAGAGACCGCGCCATGACGCGGATGCGGTCCACCATCTCCAGCTGCTCCTCCGGCGACATGGCGCGGAACTCTTGCCCCTCGATCACGATGGCGTCACGGTCGCTGTTCGAGATGATTCCGCACTCCATGGCGATGGCACGGGCCGTGAGGACATTGTCGCCCGTGACCATCTTCACCGCGACGCCAGCCTTGGTGCAGGCCTCAATGGCAGTCCTGACCTCTGGCCGGCAGGGGTCCTTGAGGCCGACGAAGCCGAGCAGTGTCAGCCCTTCGTCGTCGATCTTTGAGTGCTCGCCGTCGACCTGCTTGTAGGCGAAGGCGATACACCGGAGGCTGGCGGCCGCCATCTCACTGATGATCTCTTCGAGCTTCCTCCTCTTCCCCGCGTCGAGTTCGCGTGCCGCGCCGTCTGAACCGACATACGCTGAGCAGCTCGCCAAAACCATCTCCGCGGCGCCTTTCCAGTGCGCGATCACCTCGCCGGTCGCGTTGTCCCTGATCATCACGCCGCTGCGCTTCTTGTCGGAGTTGAACGCCTCGACGTGCAACACCTTGCAGCTCCGCTTCAGCGCGTCGGCGTCCATGCCGAGGTCCGCCACGGCCCAAGACAGCAGGGCCTTCTCCGTCGGGCTGCCCGATATCTCCGGCGGCGAGGCGTTGTCCGGCTTGTACACGCTTCCGGTGGTGTTGAGCCCTGCTCCCTGGCGCAGCAAGCTGACGACGGCGCCGGCGACTGCCGCCTTGGGTCGGTCGGTGCCGACCCAGAACTCCGTCACCTTCATCTGGTTCAGCGTGAGAGTGCCCGTCTTGTCGGTGCAGATGGCGGTCACGGAGCCCATGGTCTCGCACGCCGACAGCGTGCGCACCAGCGCGTGCTCCTTGACCATCCTCTTCATGGAGAAGGCGAGCGTCAGCGTCACCGCGAGCGGGAGGCCCTCGGGAATGGCCACCACGATGATGGTGATGGCCTGCTGGAAGATGCCGACGAGCGCGGTGAAGACGCTGTTGAAGGTGACGTGCTGCCTGTCGAACGTCGGCTTGCCCTGCTCGTCCCTGGTGCTGCCCGTGAAGTGGCGCGCGGTGAGCACGGCGAAGACGAGCACCGCGACGGCGATCCCGACCTTGCCGATGCTGGAGGTGAGGCCCTCGAGGCGCTCCTGGAGCGGCGTTGGCTCGGTCTTCTCCCTGGTGATGCTGCCCATCATCTCGCCCCAGGCGGTGTCCGTGCCGACGGCGGTGACGAGCATGTGGCCGTATCCGTCGATGACCTTGACGCCGGACGCGAGGAAGGGGGACTTGTCGGCGTCGACGTCAACAGGGTGCGGCTCGCCGGTCATGCTGGACTCGTCCACCTGCAGCGCGTGGCCCTGCAAGAAGACGCCGTCGGCGGGGACGACGTCGCCGATATTGAGCACCACGACGTCGCCCACGACGACGTCGAAGATGGAGAACTCCTGCCTCCTGCCGCCACGCACGACGTTGACGGCGATGTTGTCGGACTCGTTGGCGAGCCTGTCGAATCGCCTGGCCTGGCCGTGGTTGCTGACCGCGGAAACCGCGGCGACGAGGAAGACGGCGAGGAAGATGCTGACGCCGTCGTACCAGCCGTCCCTGAGGCCGTGCTCCTTGATGCCGAAGCCGAGCGAGACGGCGGCGCAGACGAGCAGCACCAGGAGGAAGACGTCGCTGAGCGCGTCCCACACGTGGGTCCAGAACCCCTTGGGCTTCCGCCGCGGGTACGTGTTCCCGCCGAATGCCTCCCGGCGGCGCCGCACGTCGCCGTCGTCGCCGCGGATGCCGGTCTCCGCGCCGGACGCCAGCGCGGACGCGATCCCGGCGGCGCCGCCCAGGCGGCGGAAGCAGTCGTGGCGCTTGTCCTTGACCAGGTGCCTGAAGCCCTCGTCATCCGCGGCGACAGAGAACTCCGCCGGCGCCGCGTCGGACGTGCCGGCGGCGCCGTCGGCCTCGTCGTGGATCTTGATTTCGACGTAGGAGCCGGTCCGGCACAGGATGGCGCGGGTGAGAGTGAGGCGGGCCAGCCTGTGGCACGTCCGGATGACGTTGGCGGCCTTCCTCCACTGCTTGGTCCACCGCAGCGGGTCCGCCGCCGTCGCCATTGTACCCACCTCGATCAGGTAGTCGGCGCACTCCATTATTTGTGCAGAAGAATGAAGACGAGCCTCCACCGATTGAGACAAGGTGAAACTCCGATTGAAATTGGGAAAAAAAAGGAAGGAGAGACAATGGGAGGCCTGTGAATTGCGAGGGTTTCTTGATGCCAACAAGTGCTGACAGTTTATACGGAAACGGTTGATCAAGTGCTGCTGACAGATTATGCGGAAACAGCTGCGGGTAATCTGGAAGAGGAAGATGGAAGCACCAGGGTGCGTAGCAGTGTTTATATGCTGCTAACAACGAGGCGGTGGAGGAAGCTGCCAGGAAGCTATTTTGGGGGCCAAGTGTGTTTCCTTCCGTTTTTGTGCAGGCGCCAAGCCGTTTCCCCGTTGCTTAGCCGTGGCCGTGAGTTTATTAGCTGTTCCATCGAAATAACGTAACCGCGAGGACGTTGGTTCAAGGAAGCTGCAAGGAAAGTTATAGAGAGCTTTGTGATTTTTTTAAAAAGATAATGTAAAACTTTGTGAATTCTGAAGGAGCGAGATAATTCCAGCTGAACTTTGGCGAAATTTGTAGAGTTGAAGATGACAGAGAGGTCATGTTAAACCAACTCTGATTATTGTGCTAACTTCCGTTCCCCGAATCCACTTCTACGGTCGTTCATTGTATTCGTTTCGAGCAAATGATGTTCATGCTTTTCACTTCCACACCGTGCATACGAATCATAGAGCTCACTCCCTCCCTTGCTCTGACATATGTCAGGTTTTAAAAAACAAAATATTTATTTCAAAATGTTATCATTTCTAAACTGTGTATCTATTTTTTTAAACAAAATATTTAAACCAACTCTTATTATCTATTTATCTTGCCGTTGAATAAACAAATATGCTCAATGTCATAGTTATGGAGATGTTGAGATTATCGCTGCAGAAGTTATAAAAGCGTTTATCTTGGTTTTTGCAAGGTTGCATCATCATATTATTGATTTTACTGTGTAGTATAAGTTGTAAAAGTTACTTTATTTCGCCCCCTACCCTTTATAACCCTCTTATCATGTCCCGAATGATTAGTTTTCTGAAAATAAAATAAAAAAACACATGAACCCTAAAATAGAATGTGAGAGCAGCACTAAGTTAGCAATGTTAAGTTATTCATTAAAGTTACATTATCTAAGTTAAGGCTGATGAAATCTAAAAGAGAATGTCAAAGCACTGCTAAGTTAGTTATCACTATTAAGTTATTCGTGGAAGTTATGCTTTCTAATTTAGTTTTATAAGTTATGTGCACATGGTTCTTTAAAAAAAGAAAAAAAATGTTACAGCCCATGTGATCCAGCAAGAGAAGTGAAAAGGGAATGAAATGTCTCGAAAGAGAAAGAGAAGTGAAGTAATGTGAGTGACTCAAAAGAAAGAAATACCTGTATTGTCTGAAAAGAGAAAGGAATGCATGGGCTGTCCAATAAGAGATAGAAATGCTAATCGAAATTTAGTGAACCCTCATGATTTAGTGGTGTCGCTTCCGTTTCGAGGGTTGCCCCGCCGTTCGACTTGAACGTCTACGGAGCGACTCGGCTAACTTTCCGGTTACAGAAGGAGCCGTTGATTTGTTGAAAAGTTATGTCTAAAAATATTATTTATTAATTTATTATAAAAAAAACACTACTAAATAGTTAATAGCTTCAACAGATCAGCTACACCTGCACCGGCTGCACGCGCGCTGTTGCCAGGCTGCTGTCTACGTACGTGCACCGGTGTCGTCTGCGTGGCCATCGCCGGCCGGCGGGCTGTGGCCTAGTACGCGAGGACGATGACGTGCGTACGGACGGCATGAGGTTGTGGCGAGCACGTCCATGGCCGGCAACCGGCCAGCGAGCTGTAATTTGCTCATTTTGCCGTCGCGAGACCTCTTCGCCGACGATGTTTTGTTAACACCAAAGTAACTACACGACCGTGCAACTTCAAAGTCTAATCCAACAAGAAAATATTTGGAATGACATCGATGACAGGACTTTAACTTCCGTCGGTTTAAAAAATGTGGTGCTGATATCATTGGTCTAGGCCTGGTTTACATGTACCTAAAAATCCAAAATTTTATAAGACTCCCCATCACATCGAATCTTACGGCATATTTATGAAACATTAAATATAGATAAAAAAGATAACTAATTGCACAGTTTATCTGTAAATCACGAAACGAATCTTTTAAGCCCAGTTACTCTATGATTAGATAATATTTATCAAATAAAAATGAAAGTGCTACAGTGTCAAAATCCAAAAAGTTTTTGGATCAAAACAAAGCCCTTGTGGCAATTTTTGGCGTGAAAATAAACAAAAAAACATGGTGAGCCGCGGCATGTCAAAGGTGGAGCTGTGAGAGGCGCTGGCGGTGCGACACGGTTTGGGTACTAGCGCCTTGTTTATTCTAAAAAAATTTGCAAAATAGAAATAGTAAAATTTTTATTTATATTTAACAAATATTGTCCGATCATGGACTAGGCTCAAAAGATTCGTTTCGTCAATTTCGACCAAACTATACAATTAGTTTTTATTTTCGTATATATTTAATACTCCATACATACGTCTAAAGATTCGATGTGACGGAGAATCTGAAAAATTTTGTAAATTTTTTTAGAACTAAACATGGCCTTAGGACTCCTGTATATGTTCCCCAAAGACTGAATGTGATTTTTTTTTAAAAAAAATGAATGTGCTGCTTGTAATGGATGGGAGAGACCTGGATACACGACACTGACCCAAGTGTGAACATCTCGTGCACGTCCACGTGGCTATCTACTATTTACGGCGGCTCCTTGGCCAGCGCCGTCGAGTAGCGATCGACATATGATACGACAGGCACCCGTGGCAAAACGCGGCCGCCACGCGCGTGCCATTCAGACGTCGCAGCCTTATCCGTATGCCTACACATTATATATTATTACGTACTTACTGTATATATTATAACGAGTTAGGTCGACGGCAGCGCGACCGGCGCATCTCCACGGCGGCGTGGCGCGTCCTCTTGATAAATTATAGTAGAAAGTATTATTAACTAATTTGTTGTGAGAGAAAAATACTACGATTGATAAACTTAGACCTTCTTCAGTTGGCAAAATGAAAATTTTTTTGGCCACGGTAATATTTTCGTTTATTTGTGGTAAATATTATCCAATTATGGACTAAGTAGGCTCAAAAGATTTATCTTGCGATTTACAGGCAACTGTGTAATTAGTTTTTGTTTTTAACTATATTTAGTGCTTCATGCGTATGCCGCAAGATTCGATGTGACGAGAAATCTTAAAAAGTTTTTGGTTTTTGGTGCACTAAGGTCTTGTTTAGATGCGAAAAGATTTTGGATTTCGCTACTGTAATATTTTCGTTAATTTGTTTGTGGCAAATATTGTCTAATCATAGATTAACTAGGATCAAAAGATTGGTCTCATGATTTACAGACAAACTGTGTAATTAGTTTTTGTTTTTGTTTATATTTAAGCCTTGTTTAGTTCAAAAAAATTTCGGATTTCGCTACTGTACCACTTTCATTTTTATTTGACAAATATTGTCCAATCATGAGCTAACTAGGATCAAAAGATTCGTCTCTTGATTTACAGACATACTGTGTAATTAGTTTTTGTTTTCGTCTATATTTAATGCTTCATGCATGTGCCGCAAGATTCGATGTGAAGAAAAATCTTGAAAACTTTTTGGATTTCAGGGTGAACTAAACAAGGCCTATTAGTGGTTCATACATGTGCCGCAAGATTCGATGTGACGGAGAATGTTGAAAACTTTTTGGATTTTGGTGTGAACTAAACAAGCCCTTAAAGCGAAGCTGTTTGTTTTTTGCCGACTTTGTACGGCGGTGCTGACCAATGCTTTGCTTCGGCTCCTAAGGAACCCAACTGTACCTCTGCTGCCTAAACGAAGGCAACGCGTAGTGTACTGCCCTACAGGGAAAGATCACACAGCCTGTCCGTAACCGCTATGACATGCTGCCGCGTCATGGACTCGGAAATCCTTTGACGCGTTTTCCCCATCCCCCAAACTTTTGGGAACGCGACCCCGCGACGTGACAACCACAGAGTGTCACCTGACTCGTGGCCGAGTCCGAAACAGCTTCTTTACTTGCTTGATTTTGTTTCTTTATTTTTTTAGCGGAAAAATGTTACTTCTAAATTACTCCCTCAATCTCAAATGACGTTTTTTACTTTTACACTTCTTATTTGATAATTCATCTTATTCAAAAATATTGTATAAATATTATTTATCTTCTTATGATTTATTTAGAGATACTTTAATAATAATTTATTTATTTTATTATTTTTATTAAAAAATCGAATAAGATGAATGGTCTAACAAGAAGTCTAAAATAAAAAACGACACTTTCAATAGCACTGAGAGAGTATACACTATCACATCTTGTACTCAATTGATGAACCACAACTGTCAACTAGATCACTTCATACCAATGGTTTTGCTAATACTTATGTATTTCCTTGACATAATATTCCTGTATCGTATTGCAAATGTTTTTTTACCTTCAATGTTTCTTTTAGTTAAACCTACACATTTTAGGTTTGTCTTGAAATAAACTTCTCTAAAACAAATATTGAAATTTTAAACATTTTTTCTGTAAAACTTGGCTTAAATTAGACAAGTTTAATAATTTAAGAAAAGGCTGAAATGAATTCAATTTGGATGATGGAAATAAGTGTTAATTCATAGTACACTTTTAGGAATTAACTAGATGATTCTAAGATTATTTGTTGCATTACATAGTACCTTCTATCTTAATACTTAATTTTGCTTCAAATTCAAAAGTATTTTGCGAAAAGTTCTTGTATTTCTATATAGAACACCTTTTCATGTGCAGGGTTGTTCGCTGCAAAGCGTGACAATCCATCCACTGTCTGAAAATGATGAGGCGGTGCCGCGTGTGTTTCGATGGCTCGAGCGTATGACGAGGCGATGTGTGTGTGACATTGTGACCCGGCTGTCAGGGAGTGGCCGATTGGCGGCGGCGGCGGGTCAAGCGAAGGAAACCGAACAGCTGCAATATCCGTTTCGGGTTGCCGCGTCGGAATGTGCTTTTTTTTTTTGAACTGGAATGTGCTTTCTTGGAAGTGGAAGTAGTATTTCTATTTTTATTTGATAATTATTGTCTTGTCTGACTAATTAAATTTAAAAAATTCATCTCACGATTTATAGGTAAACTGTATAAAATTTTTTATTTTCGTCTATATTTAATGCTTCATGTATGTGCTGCAAGATTCAATATGATAGAAAATCTTTTTTTTTGTTTTTAGATGAACTAAACAAGGCCTAATAATGATAACATCCGGTATCCTCCTGCGGCTAAACAAGTGATTCACAAGAACAGCGAATCGGTACAAAAACAAATGTTTGGCAGGTATGTGCGGAGTATTTTCTTGGAGTAAGATTTTATTATAAAATAGTAGTGTGGGGTATGTATATATACTCTGAACTTAATTCTGGCACGTATAGAGCGACAGTGGCGAAGCTAGAGCAAATTAGAGAGGGATACACTTGCCTTGTGGTTGTATAAAGATGGATTATAAGGGTGTATATATGATGAAATTTTAACCAATAATACTATTTTTGAATTTTTTTGGGGGAGGGGGGAGGCGCATTTGCACCCCTGAGAGCAACGCAACTTCGCTCCTCTAGAGCGATGGTCCATGCCAATCCTGATGTAATATTAATACTCATATTACCCACACTACTGTAATTTTTTTTTGAGATGACTAGTTTTTCTTTGCCACAATGAGATAAAAGTCACCCTTAAAATAGTTTCGGACCTCCCAGCAAATCAACATCTAAAAATGTCCTCCATTTTCATGATATCTGCCATCGAGGAATGTTATTTCTAAAGGTGCTTAGTGTTATTTGCCACCTCTGGAAATAGAGTCATTCTTCTTCTTCTTTTTTTAGTGGAAAGGGGCTAGAGGTGGAACTTGAGCCATGTCGTGTGCCCGCCTGGCCCAACCATTCTTTGTACCAATTTGGGTCATAACCTCTTAAGCAAACAACAATTTTAATTTTCTTGAAGAAAACTATAGTATAAAAGCAAATTGCAATACCCCCATAAAAAAATTATGTCGTCACTTGCTTCATTATCCAGCTGGCGCCAAAGTTATCAACATAAATACCTATTGAGAGTACATAACATTCCTTTCCCATCAATTGCCCACATGTATAGGATCATACAAAGCCAACATCAAAGCAAAGCGTCTACGACAGGCGTCATCATTCTCAGACTCTTTGAGCATAAGATATAGACCCCTCACCTTATGGTATGCATGGATAGTGTCGGCGTCTAGACTCGTGGTCTAGACACAAACGAGTATAAGTATCCGTGACTTCCTAAGCTCGGATGGTGATGCAAGTGGAACACAAAGAATTTATACTGGTTCGGGCCGAGAATGCCCTACGTCCAGTGAGATCGGGGGTCTGTATTGCCTTGCACCCAAAGGTGCTTGTAGTAGGGGAGTACAAGCAAATTGCGAGGGAGGGCTAGGTTCCAAGTCTCGGCTTTGTGGTGGACAGAGCACTGGTGGCAACTCTGCGAGTGAGTGTGGTGACCGTGTGTGTGTATGAACCTTGTGAACCTTCACTTAGTTGTGAGCCCTGGCTCCCCTTTTATAGCCTCAAGGGGAGACAGGTATTTATATGAGTAGATTTCCTCTATTGAATGGTGAAGCCACAGTCCCGACCCTGTTGAAGCTGGTCCATCTCATCCTTGAGGGATGGCTGACAGCATGGCTGCTCCTGTAGAGGGTTACCGAGCCCTTTAGGAGTCATGGGAGTCGGATCGGTGATACTGCTGATCGTCCTGTTAAAAGTGGGAGAAGACAACAAACAGTGACGCTGGTTAACCTTCCCCATTCCTCTTTTACTGTGAGGCAGTACACCATAGTGAAAGAGGTAAGGTTGCATAGTGAAAGAGGTAAGGCCATAGTGACCAGGGTGGTTGGAATAGTCGCCGCCATGCCCTACCGTGATACGGAAGTTACTGCGCCTGTCACGTCGTGGGTACGGGCGCCGTGCGTCAGAAGCCTTGCCTTGATCTCGAGAAGCGTCGTTTGACGCCCGAGCCCTGGAGGGGTCGGGCGAGACGGAACTTGCGCCCGAGGCCGAGGGGGTCGGGCGAGGCAGTGTCTGCGTCCGAGCCTCTGGGGGGTCGGGCGAGACGGTATCTGCGTCTGAGCCTCTGGGGGGTCGGGCGAGACGGAACTTACGTCCGAGGCCGAGGGGATCGGACGAGTCAGTGTCTGCGTCCGAGGCCCAGGGGGTCGGGCGAGTTATGGTTTGGCCCTGAGGCTCAGGAGTCAGATGATCTGGGGCCCGTGCTTTGGCGATTGTGGATGATTTGCTTTGTCCTTTGCGTTTTTTATCGCTCTGATCTGGGTATCCCTTTTTATGGTACCCAACAGTAGCCCCCAAGCCTTTGAAGGGGTGAGAACAGCTCTTCAAAGGTTCTCTTCTAAGGGACCATTGTTGATCGGGGACTTTTAAATTTTTCTCCGGAGGGTGTGCGCGAGCGCACCCGCCTTGTGTAGCCCCCGAGCCTTTTGGAGGAATGGTGTTATTCCTTCAAAGGCTTTTACCCCTGAGTGATACAGTCGGGAGTATTCGAGGGACAGGTTGCGTGTTCTTTATACGCAGTGCCTATTCCCATGGTGCGAGGAAGCCCCCGAGCCCTTTCCCCGTAAGGGTCGATCAGGTTCTTTCTCGTCTTATAATTACGCCCCTCATTCTTCCTTTCGCTCGGAGGAGGGGTGGGTTGTGTCGTACTACACTCGATGGGCGAGTAGCGACGCTTCCCTAGGAGCTGCAAGCAGGTAGATCCAAGTGGATGTCCGAGTCCCATTCGATAGGGGTCGGCTAGTGGCCTTATAGGCACATCTCAAAAATACCCACGGGCAGTCACGGTGGATGTCGGAACCGTTCGATAGGTTCCGAGGGCTCGGTGCCTCTCTCGATGGGATCCCACTCGTGTGACACCTGTATGGGTCTCGGACATGACTGGGAAAGATGCGCCAACCCCTTGTGGGGCTCGGACCTTGGCCTCTATTGTGCTCATCTTCAGTCATCCCTCGCTCAGTCATCCTGAGGCGATTGTTCGAACCTGTTTTTGCAGGTCAGTCTTCGCAACCTCTGGAATCATAGGTGGCCATAGCCTGGGGATTTTTGGCCTTGAAAAGGCTTTTTGGATTTGTTTGCAGTGTCGGGGTCACGCAAGACGGAATCTGCGCCCGACAGGAACCGCCTTGCGATTTTTCGCTCGGGGTTATCATGGGGTCGGGTGAGACGAAAGCCGCGCCCGACCGAGACCGCCCTACGATGTTTGGTCAGCGGGGGGTCGAGCGCCGCTTCTCTTGGAAGGAAGTGCCCTGATATAACTTTTCAGAGCGCTTCTTTTGAGGCGCGGCGCGTGGGGAATCGAATCGGTTGTGCCGTTGTGCCCCAATCGGATGGGACGTTTCTCCTGCGAAATTAATGCGCGCGTGTGGCGAGCGTGAGAATCGGAGGGAGTTGGCGCTTCAAATTTTTCACCTGGTGGGGAGTGGGCGATGGTTGCACTTTTCGCTCTCTTAGACTTCTGCGGGCGACGTGGCCGTGGCATACTTCCTCTATAAAAGCCGTCGCGGGGGACTTGGTTTCTTTCCTCCCGCTCCTGCGAAAAGAAGCTCTCGCCTCCTGTTTTTTCTCCTGCCCTCATCTTCTCCACTTCGGCCGCGCAAACGTCCCTGCTTCATCCAACGCCATGGCCGGCGTTGAGGCGTGGCCGCCCTGCAACGTGACCAAGTCTGCGTTGGACGCCCGTGTAAAGGCTGGGATTCTCCGTCCTCTCCAAGACGTCGAGCTGCCAGAGTGGATCGTCCCTTCGGCGAAGGACAGGGAGCCAAACCCGCCCCCGGGCTATGTGGTTTGCTTCCTGTCGTTCTTAGACCGAGGGTTCAGAACTCCGGCCGGTCGACTGATCCGGGCGATCCTTCACCATTACGAGGTGGAGCTGCACAACCTCAACCCCAGCTCAGTGATGCAGGCCGCCGTCTTCGCCACGGTCTGTGAGGGGTTCCTGGGGGTTCCTCCCCATTGGAACCTCTGGCTTCACCTTTTCAAGGCGGAGATGTCGGCCCGCTACGTAGGAGGGGAGAGGTTCCCCCTGCGAGTCGGTGGTTGCACGCTGCAGCTCCGCCAGCAGCGGTCTTCCCAGTACATCTGGAGTGTGATGCCCTCGTCGAACCAGGGGTGGCAGAACGGATGGTTCTACCTCCGGAACAACGGTGGGCTTCTCCCGGCGTACACTGGGAAGATGGTGACAGAGAGCCCCCAGAAGTGGGTGTGGGGCGCTCCTACAGAGGAGCAGAAGAGGCTCGCCCCGCTTCTTGCGGGGCTTGAGAAGCTGCGAGATGCCCGAGTCACCGCGGCCACGGTGGCGACGGTGTTCCACAAGAGGAGTCTGCTCCCGTTGGCGCAGCGGCGAGCATTCATGTTCGAGATGACCCGGGACGTCCCCTGGGCCGGGACGAAGATGTTGGCCGAGCCGATATCGACATCGGACATCACCGCCCGGGTGGAGAAGACGACGCACCCGAATATGAAGAACTCCCGGGTGGTGCCAATGCGCCCTGAAAAGGGCTACATTTCTCTGGTAAGATGTTGACTTTTGCGCTTGTTCCTTTTTTCTTCCTGCCTTTTTCTTGACCGCTGCTCGTTTGTAGAGGATGGGGATCGTCAGGGATTCCCTGCCCCCTATCCCAGAGGACAAGGAAATCCGGGCCAAGAATCGGGCCCGGAACGAAGAGCAGAAGAAGGCCAAGGAGGACAAGAAGGCAAAGGCTGCGAGGAAGGCACAGCGGTGGGAGATCTCCGCCAAGAACCACCGCGAGGCCGAGAAGGCAGCGGTCACCCCGCCCGACTCTCCTGAGACTTCGGCCTCAGAGATTGAGGGTGGGGGAAGCAATGTGGACTGGCTCAACGAGCTGGCGGAGGAGGATGACGTGATCCCCCCTGTCGGTGGGGGGATCGAGATCCCAGAGGGGTCGAAGGCCCGAGGGGGGTCTGAGGCCCCCGAGGGGCCCCAGGCGCTGGGGGGCGGGCAGACCGTCCCCCACATTATTGTGGATGACGAGGACAGCGCCCCTCGGAAGGGTTCAGTCCCCGTGGGTCCCCATGAGGGGGAGAAGGCGTCAGGGGGCGGATCCGAGGTGCCCCCTCAACCGGTAGCGCCAGAGGGCCTGGCCAAGCCCCGCCCGAAGTCCGGGGCAGAAGCGGGCGGCTTGGGGGAGGCATCGTAGGCCGAGACCGCCGTTGAGGCCCCCGCGCCATCCGCTGGCGAGACGGGGGTCCGGCCAACGGCCCCTGGCGCTTCGGGAGGCCCCCAAGGAGCTCCAAGCTCCCAGAAGAAGGCTGCCCCCCGAGCGAGGTACGTATAGGATTTCTGATCCTTCCGTTAATTTTTTGTTTTTCTCTTTCTTCTGATTTGTGTTATCTTTTCAGCCAGAAGCAGAAAGCGATGCCAGTGGTGTTGGCCCCCCCTGAAGGCCGTGAAGAGGGGACGCAATCGACTCCTGGGTCGGTAAGGCCGAAGTCGCCGCCCCCTCTGAACCGTGAGGAGGAGGAGCGCGGTCGGGGGCAGGAGACGGGGGCGCCGAGAGCCCAAGGACCGGGAGAAACGGCTCGTACCTCTGGGGCTATGCCTCCTCCTGCGGATGCGGATCTGGGCGGTGCGGTCCGGTCCGTGCAGGTTGAGGAAGGTCGGGCCATCGTGGTGTCCAGCATGGCGCCTGAGGTCCCATCGGCAGGAGGGGAAGGCGACGCCCGATGGGGCAAGTGCCCCGTATTCTGGCCCAACCTCGAGGACGCAGAGGGAGGGGCCAGATTTGTTCTGGACGACCCGTCGGAGGCCTACCTCTGGTAGGGTCTTGACGCATGCGGGCGTGCTAGCGTCGAGGCGATCAACCGAGCTTCTGAGCTCGTGAGTCGAGACATGTACAACCTGGCCCAGGTGAGGCTTTCTCCCACGTTGTGAGGTGTTTTTTGCTTTATTTTGCCATTCTGACTCCCTGTGGGACTTCCGGTTTTGTAGGCGCTCAAGGCTACATCCTTGGAGAAATCAGTTTTTCTCCGCAGGGAAAGAGACGCCTGGGGAACCTGCGAGAATGAGAGGGCTGCTAGGGAGGCAGCCGAAGGGGAACTCGCAAAGGAATGCGAGATCTCTGCTGAGGTTCGGCAGAAATGCTCGGTCTTGGCAACCGAGGCTCAGGAGGCCCAGGAAAAGGTTGCCCCCTGGAAAAGAGGGTCGGCGACCTAACCCAGGAATCCGAGGAGCAGAGGGCGGCGACTGAGAGGTACAAGGGTGAGGTAGCTCGGCTTGAAGTTCTGCTCACCGAAAAAGACCTTGCCCTGAACCAGACTCAGGCTGACCTTGTTGTTGCTCAGAGTCAGGTGGCCCGCTGGAACCGGAGCTCGGCGGAGCACGAGAAGCGAGCCGAGGGTAAGATTTGCGCCTTTTACCTTGGCCCTCTTTCTATTTTGGGTTAACTTACCTAACTTCTCATTTTTTGTTCTGCTTTTCAACAGAGTTGGAGAGGAAGGTGGTCGAGGCGACTTCTGCTGCCGAGGCCCTGCAGAGGTCCCTTGATGCCGAGGTTTCGGACAGCTCGGCTCTTGAAGCCGTGGTCACCTCGGCATGCGAGGGGCTTGGGGTGACGGCGTTGGGGTCGTCGCTGTGGAGTCGGGTTGAAGCCCTCTACTCCTGGGCCGGGGAAAGGATAAGGGAGGCGCTCCACGTCGGGGTGAAGAAAGCCCTGGCGGTGGTGAGCTCTCACTACGCCGGCATTGACTTGCCGGTGGTCTGTGAGGGCTACGTCCTCCCCGATGATGAAACAGAGGCCCAGGAGGAGGTGCAGAGGCTTGAAGACGCCGCGGCTGCCCCCGGGGATGCCTTGGCCACCTTCTTTGATGAAGAGGTGGAGCTTCCCCCCTCGGGGCGCAAGAGCCTGCGCAGGCAGGGCAACAAGGCCCTTCAAGTTAGATTTCTTTTTTTGTTAACATCGAAGGCCAGTGGGCCTTGTATTGTGTATATACAATGTTAATGCTAAGTATGAATGTTTATGTGGTTGTTCCTTTTAAGCTTTTTCTTAAGTGTCTTTGTTGTTTCTTTTTCCTCATGCCGACGTGACCTCAGCAGCGCGAGGTCGGGTGAGCTACTTAGAGTCTGTGCTAGCCAGAGTCCCCGAGCCTAAGTCCTTTTCCTTTTTCCTTAGTAATTTTCAGATGTCCGGATCCGCCCCCCGATCCTAAGGTGAGTAGAGGTCGTCTTTGCTCATGAGCGCGGATCCTTCCTCGGGCTCATATCTTAAGACTTAGGGGATGGATCTTTTGGTTTCCTAAATCTCTTTTAGGAAATGGGGAAAGACCTTGGGTCGGGTTTCTCTTGACTTGTGCGAGAGAAAAAAAAGAAAAAAGATTTGGAGTCGCCACAGGGGGTTCCCCCCATTTAGCCCCTGAGGGAGGCTCGGACTCTGCAAGGCAGGTCTGAGGCTCTCTGAAAAGAAATGGTCATATAATTTAAACTTTCATTTATTCTTTCAAGGTGATGAACAAATGGAAATTTTTACAAAGTTCTAAGGGTAAAAGCGACGTAGCTATTCTATGTTCCATGCGTTTTTGAAGACCTCCCTTGCTTCGTTGGCGAGCTTGTAGGTGCCGGCTCGGAGGACTTCGGCGATGACGAAGGGTCCTTCTCAGGGGTGTGTGAACTTGTGACGACCCTTGTTGCTCTGCCTGAGCCTCAGCACCAAATCGCCGACTTGAAAGGCTCGGCCTTGGATTTGTCGCGCATGATATCGGCGGAGGGCCTGCTGGTACTTGGCGGAGTGTAGGAGGGCTACATCTCTGGCCTCATCTAGCTGGTCCAGCGCGTCTTCTTGGAACGTTTTGCAGCTATTTTCGTTGTAGGCTTGTACCCTTGGGGACCCGTACTCTAGATCCGTGGGGAGGACGGCCTCCGACCCGTAGAGCATGAAGAACGGGGTGAAGCCTGTGGCTCGGCTTCGGGAAGTCCTTAGACTCCAGACCATGGCCGGTAGCTCCTTGAGCCATCTTTTTCCAAACTTGTTCAACCGGTTAAAAATCCTGGGTTTCAGACCCTAGAGGATCATGGCATTGGCACGCTCCACTTGACCGTTAGTCTTGGGATGAGCCACTGCTGCCCAGTCCACACGTATGTGGTGTTTGTCGCAGAACTCTAGGAACTTTCGCCCGGTGAACTGTGTGCCGTTATCGGTGATTATGGAGTTCGGTACTCCAAATCGGTGGATGATATTTGTGAAAAACAGCACTGCTTGTTCGGCCTTGATCCTTGTGATGGGTCAGACCTCAATCCACTTGGAGAACTTGTCGATTGCGACAAGCAAGTGGGTGAAGCCCCCGGGCGCTTTTTGCAGAGGCCCGACTAGATCGAGGCCCCAGACAGCAAAAGGCCAGGTGATGGGGATCGTCTGCAGGGCCTGAGCGGGGAGATGAATTTGTCGAGCATAAAACTGGCATCCCTCATAGGTCCGCACGATCTCCGTGGCGTCGGCCACGATGGTGGGCCAGTAGAAGCCTTGCCGGAAGGCATTCCCTACCAGCGTTCGAGGCGCGGCATGGTGGCCACAAGCCCCCGAGTGTATGTTCTGCAGGAGCTTGATTCCCTCCCGACGTGGGATGCAACGCATAAGGATGCCCGAGGGGCTGCGCTTATACATCTCTCTGTCAAGAAGGACGAAGGTCTTGGCACGACGAGCCACGCGCCTTGCCTCAGCCTGGTCTGGGGGTAGCGTGCCATCGACAAGGCGTTGCAGCAAAGGGTAACGCCAGTGTGGCGAGTCGTCAGGCACAGGGGGCTCGGACTCGATGTCCATGGCCTCCTGTTCCTGAGCTGCGGAGTCCTTGGGGTCGGGGCCTGGTTTGCTTGGGGGTTCATCCGACCCCCCGTCGTCCTTGTAGTCGACATAAGGCTTGTAGAGGTCGCTGACGAAAACATCCGGGGGACCAGGGCTCGCTCGGAGGCCATCTTGGCGAGCGCGTCGGCGGCTTCATTGTGTTTCCTTAACACGTGGTTAAGCTCGAGGGCGTCGAACTTTTCCTCCAGGCGTCGGACCGCTTTACAGTACGCGTCCACCTTGGGATCATGGCAGCTAGACTCTTTCATGACCTGGTCAATGATGAGTCTAGAATCGCCTCGGACCTCAAGCCGTTTAACCCCAAGCTCGATCGTGATGTGGAGACCATTGACAAGCGCCTCGTACTCTGCTGTATTGTTTGAGGCGGGGAAGTGGAGTCGGATTGCATATCGTATCCTTACCCCGAGGGGCGAGATGAAAACGAGGCCCGCGCTGGCCCCGGTTTTCATCAAAGACCCATCGAAGTACAAGGTCCAGCACTCGTGCTGGATCTGTGGTGGGGGGAGCTGAGTCCCAGTCCACTCTGCCACGAAATCCGCTAGGACTTGGGATTTTATGGCTTTCCGAGGCTCATAGGTGATCCCATCGCCCATAAGCTCTATAGCCCACTTAGCAATTCTACCATTAGCTTCTCGGTTCTGAATTACTTCCCCCAGAGGGAAAGATGACACTACCGAGACCGAATGAGATTCAAAGTAATGGCAGAGCTTGCGTCGGGCCAAAACTACTGCGTAGAGTAGTTTTTGGATTTGGGGGTATCGGGTCTTTGTGTCGGATAGTACTTCGCTGATGAAGTACACCGGTCTTTGTACCGGCAGGGCGTGCCCGTCTTCTTTCCTTTCGACCACGATAGCTGCGCTGGCCACTTGATCAGTGGCTGCGACGTAGAGAAGAAGGGGTTCCCCCTCGGCGGGGGGCACCAGAATGGGAGGGTTGGTGAGCAGAGCCTTGAGCTTGTCAAGGGCTTCTTGGGCCTCGGGTGCTCGGATTTCCTAAGTAACCTATACAGAGGTAGCCCTTTTTCCCCGAGACGAGAGATAAAACGGCTTAGGGAGGCTAGACATCCCATAACCCTCTGTACTCCTTTTAGGTTACGAATCGGGCCCATGTTCGCGATGGCCGAGACCTTTTCTGGGTTGGCCTCGATCCCTCGCTTAGACACAATAAACCCGAGGAGCATGCCTCGGGGGACCCCAAAAACACATTTTTTGGGGTTGAGTCTGATCCCCTTTGCCCTAAGGCATTGGAACGTTTCTTCCAGGTCGGCAACTAGGCCGCTTGCTTTCCTGGACTTGACGACAATGTCGTCTATGTAAGCCTCTACTGTTTTGCCTATAAGGTCCCCAAAGACCTAGAGCATACTTCGCTGATATGTAGCCCCCGCGTTCTTGAGGCCAAAAGGCATGGTTACATAGCAGTACATTCCGAAAGGGGTGATGAAGGAAGTCGCGAGCTGGTCGGATTCTTTCATCTTGATTTGGTGGTAACCGGAATAAGCATCAAGAAAAGATAAAATTTCGCATCTTGAGGTGGAGTCAACTATTTGATCGATACGAGGTAATGGAAAGGGGTTCTTAGGACATGCTTTATTTAAACTAGTATAGTCTACACACATCCTCCACTTCCCATTTTTCTTTTTGACTAGCACAGGGTTAGCTAACCACTCGGGATGGAATACCTCCTTGATGAATCCGGCCGCCAGCAGCTTATGGATCTCCTCCCTGATGGCCCGACGCTTCTCCTCGTCGAATCGTCGCAGGCGTTGCTTCACGGGTTTGGAGCCGGCTCGGATGTCCAAGGAGTGCTCGGTGACTTCCCTCGGTATACCAGGCATGTCCGAGGGACTCCACGCAAATATGTCGGCATTTGCGCGGAGAAAGTCGACGAGCACCACTTCCTATTTGGGGTCGAGGCTGGAGCTGATCCTCAACGCCCTGCCCTCAGAGGTCCCAGGGTCGAGGAAGACTTGCTTGGTATCCTCCGCCGGCTCGAAGCTCCCGGCATGACGCTTGGGGTCGGGGACGTCCTGGTCGCAGTCACCGAGGCCGGTGAGGATGGCCAGAGACTCAGCCAGAGCCTTGGCCTGCTCAACGCACTCAACATCGCACTGATAGGCGTGCTGACTGATCGTGCTGACGGTGATGATGCCTTTTGGCCCTGGCATCTTGAGCTTGAGGTAGGTATAGTTGTGGACGGCCATGAATTTAGCGTAGCATGGTCGTCCTAGGATCGCGTTGTAGGTTCCTGGGAACCCAACCACGTCGAAAGTGAGGACCTCCCGTCTAAAGTTGTCGAGGGTCCCAAAGCAGATGGACAGATCGATCTGTCCGAGGGGGTGGGCACGATGTCTCGGCACCACTCCGTGGAATGGCGTTGTGTCGTTCCTCAGCCAGGACTTACTGATCCCCATGAGGGCCAGAGTCTCGGCGTAAAGGATGTTGAGGCCGCTGCCTCCGTCCATCAGCACCTTGGTGAGACGGGTCTTGGCGATGATGGGGTTGACGATCGGAGGATAGCTCCCGGGATTGGGGATCCGATCCGAGTGATCCTGTCGGTCGAACGTGATTGCGCTCTCGGACCACTTGAGGTACGAGGGCGCGGCCGTGCTGACTGCACAAACTTCTCGGAGTTCGCACTTCCTGTGACTCGTGGTGAGGCGAGCGGCACGTCCCCCAAAGATCAAGAGACAATTCTTGATTTTGGGGAAACCTTCCCCTTGAGGGTCGTCGTCCTTGGGGGCTCTTCAACGCCCTCCTTGGAGATGAGGTCGGTGTAGTACCGACGCAGGACGGTGCACTCCTCGAGGGTGTGCTTGGTTGGTCCCCTGTGATAGGGGCATGGCTTCTTCAACATCTCGTTGAAGAGGCCGGGGCCAGCACGAGCTCGCTTGGGGTTCTTGCGATCTGCCGTGGCGACTAAGTTGTCGTCCGACTGACCCTGCTTCCCCTTTCGACCCTTCTTCTTCTTCTTAGGGTCGCGTGAGCTCGAGGCCTCGGTGGCCTCGGTCTTCTGTTTCCCCTTGGCAGCGTCGTCGGAGAAAATGGCACCAACTGCCTCTTCGCCTGAGGCAAAGTTGGTGGCGATATCGAGCAGCTGGCTAGTGCTCGTGGGGATCTTGCGACCGAGCTCGTGTACCAGCTCCTTGCAGGTGGTACCAGAGATGAAGGCTCCGATGACGTCGGAGTCCGTGATGTTGTGGAGCTCGGTGCACTGCTTGGAGAATCGCCTGATGAAGTCTCGGAGCGACTCATCGGGCTTCTGCCTGCAGCTCCTGAGGTCCCAGGAGTTCCCAGGGTGCACATAAGTGCCCTGGAAGTTCCCGACGAAGATCTTGACCAGGTCGGCCCAGTCGTGGATCATGCGGTCAGGAAGGTGCTCGAGCCAGGCTCTGGCCGTATCGGCCAGGTGCAGTGGGAGGTTGCGGATGATGAGGAGGTCATCGTCCGCTCCACCTAGCTAACACGCTAGGCGGTAATCCGCCAGCCAGAGTTCAGGGTTGGTTTCCCCTAAGTACTTGGTTAAGTTGGCGGACTATCGGAATCGCGCCAGGAACTTGGCCCTGCGTATGGCCTCGCTGAAGACGCGGGGACCCGGAGGCTCCGGTGACGTGCTGCGATCATGGTCGGGGTCGTACCTTCCGCCTCGGCGCGGTCGATAGCGCCGAGACTCGGCCTCATCCCTGTCACGCCGCCTGGCCTCGAGGATGGCCTGAACGTCCGCGTCAGCCCCGACACGTTCGTGGACTGATGGGGCCCTGTTGCCCCCTTGCGGGTTATGGGGCAGCGGACCCTGCACCGTTGGTGCCTTGTTAGGAGGGGGTCGGTCCCCTTGGCGCCTCGTGCCATGGGACTGTGATGTAGAACTTTCTGCGTTCTGCACCACAGCTTGCTCCAGGAGGCCACGTAGCCCCTGACGCACTCTCCTTCCCTCAGGAGTCGATGGCTCGGGCATTGCCCTGAGGAGGAGTGCGGCGGCCACCACATTCTGGCTGGCCGTGCTGAAGGCCGGGGCGTCACCCCCTTGGTCCTCGACGATACGGCGGTTGACGTCTCGGGCGCGGCGTCTAGCCTCACCCCCGTCTCCGCGGCCGGATGGGTCTCGGACCAGGGCTTCGCGGAGTTGGCGGAGGCGTACGCGTTCTTCTTCGAGCCTGGCCTCTTGCTCATTGAGCTGTTCGAGGTCAGGGCGATGTCCTCCTGCAGTTGCTGACGCTGTTCCACGGGCTCCAGGATCGGTCCCAGGAGTCGGGTTGGTGGTGGAGTGGTGTTCCCTGTTGATATTTGGGAACACAATAAGGAATTGATCCGCAAGCGCACGGATATCGGTGAGCACTTCACCCGGGAAATTATCCAGAATATCGTATTTATTTTTTTACCACTAGGAGAAAGAGTGCATCTGACTAACCGGTCTATTACTACTAACCCTTTAGGCACAAAGAATGTCTTTCGATGTGAGTGATAAATAGAGAAGACTGCAACCGTAGTCTCCTTCTAACCTTGGTAAGGATGATCTACTGTTCTATTGGGGAGGCTAACGGAATCTAGGCACCACAAAGGATGTTCAACCCGCACCTATAAACCCTATCCTTCCTGCTAACGAGATATGATCTGCAAAGGTAACTCGGAATTGTCACGTTCCTCACTACTACCACGGTCCAGCTAGTCTGGGAATATCTATGAGTACCCCAGCCTAAACACCACATTTACGCCAGCAATGATTACTCTAAACTCTACGCGAAGAGATTAAAGTAAACTCATAAACCAGAAGAACAATAAAACAAGAACTTACTAGAATTTAGAAGTCGAAATACTGAAGAATCCTAGGAGCAAGCTTCGGGTTAGGAGAACTTGATCCCGCAGGTACAAGATTGGAGTAGACACCGACAGGCCGGGCTTCCTCCAATCTACACCTCCACTCTATCTCTCTCAATCTAGTAGAAACTAGAAGATCTATTTCTACTTTACATTGGTTGCTAAGCCTAAAAAGAAATATTAATTAGAGAAGAGGTTTTCCTTCGAGGGCACCCCTCAATCTCTATGATAATTTCTTCATGTCTTCTCCAAGGGCCAGGGGGGTCTCCTTATATAGTCCTCCTCCTCTATGCGTTTTTGGGTCGGTAGGCGAGGTGGTACTATGTTTTCCTCGATCCAATAGGTCGGTGAGACATCCCGTGCGAAGAGAGTCCCGAACCGGATCCAGCAGGGGGCGGGCGCCCTGGGCCTGGCCCCTTTCGGCCTCTGCTTTGTTCCCGTGGCTTCTGGAGTCTTCTAGATGGTAGAAAATCGCGCGGTGCGTTGATATCTCTATGTAATCCCGACATGTGGGCCTTTCTTCCTTATTTCTTGATAACCCCCTGCAGAAACAGATAAACAACAAAACTCGTGGAATTCTGTCAGATCAAACCCTAATTCTAGGTGTTGGTTGCATATTGGTCCTTTCTCTTGTTTATTTGATAATTAAAATTGATACTTAAGAACCGTGAACATTCCCTTGCCTAGAGGGTCCTGCACCCCCTTTGTGGGGCGCTCCTTCGACCTCAACGTTGAAGCACTCTCGTGACGGATCATAGCTCCCGTCGTCGGAGTCAGAGTAGCCGAGACAGTAGTTGCTGGCCTCTAAGAAGCGCATGTTGGTCTCCGGGTCGCCATACCTAGAGAAGTCGGCGCCGGTCCACTCGTCATCGCCTGAGGTAGGGTCCTCTGGGTATGATGAGACGGGTGGCGAAGCAAGGAGATCCAGGGTGGACCTGAGATGGTGCCCAGGAAGATCCGCGTACGCACATAATGAAGTGCTTGCGGAAGAGGCGTAAGTGGCGGCTGCGTTCCTGAGCCCAAAAGGGAGCTTAGGAGGTGCCGCTGTCTCTCCTCCATCCGTAGGTGGAGGGGGACGGGATGTTGAGGCCCCTTTGTCCCCCTTGCGGGGGATGGGCGGGAGCCGTGCCTTCCCCTTTGATCGGGGTGGAATAGGGGGTCGCGACGATCCTCTATTGGTTCGTGAAGCGGAGCCTGACACTCCCCGTGCCCTTCCTCTAGTGCGTGTCGGGCCGGAGGAATGGGCGATCTGGTGAGGAATATGCGGAGGGAGGGCCGGACAGACCCTGGCCTCGGTGGTAGGGTCAGAGATCCTGGATCTCTGTCGCCCCCGCCGCGCACCCACCGCATGGTGTCCCGAGCGCCTCCCACGCACTGACTGTGGTGGGATTGGCTCGGGGCAAGGCTCGACATCACCACGTGGCGGGAGGAGGACCATGTCATAGCCGGAGCCAAGGGACATGAACTCCAAACTCCCGAACATCATGATGGTGCCGCGGCGGAGTGGGTGAAATCCGTCTGCCATCCAAGCCTTCCCAGTAGGGACAGGTGAATGTCACGCAGAAGGCCCCTACCTGGCGCGCCAACTGTCAGCGTCTAGACTCGTGGTCTAGGCACAAACGAGTATAAGTATGCGTGACTTCCTAAGCTCGGATGGTGATGCAAGTGAAACACAGAGAATTTATGCTGGTTCGGGCCGAGAATGCCCTACGTCCAGTGAGATCGGGGGTCTGTATTGCCTTGCACCCAAAGGTGCTTGTAGTAGGGGAGTACAGGCAGATTGCGAGGGAAGGCTAGGTTCCAAGTCTCGGCTTTGTGGTGGACAGAGCGCTGGTGGCAACTCTGCGAGTGAGTGTGGTGACCATGTGTGTGTATGAACCTTGTGAACCTTCACTTAGTTGTGAGCCCTGGCTCCCCTTTTATAGCCTCAAGGGGAGACAGGTATTTATATGAGTAGATTTCCTCTGTTGAATGGTGAAGCCACAGTCTCGACCCAGTTGAAGCTGGTCCATCTCGTCCTTGAGGGATGGCTGACAGCATGGCTGCTCCTGTAGAGGGTTACCGAGCCCTGTAGGAGTCATAGGGGTCGGATTAGTGATACTGCTGATCGTCCTGTTAAAAGTGGGAGAAGACAGCAAACAGTGACGCTGGTTAACCTTCCCCATTCCTCTTTTACTGTGAGGCAGTACACCACAGTGAAAGAGGTAAGGTTGCATAGTGAAAGAGGTAAGGCCACAGTGACCAGGGTGGTTGGAATAGTCGCCGCCATGCCCTGCCGTGATACAGAAGTTACTGCGCCTGTCACGTCGTGGGTACGGGCGCCGTGCGTCAGAAGCCTTGCCTTGATCTGGAGAAGCGTCGTTTGACGCCCGAGCCCTGGAGGGGTTGGGCGAGACGGAACTTGCGCCCGAGGCCGAGGGGGTCGGGCGAGGCAGTGTCTGCGTCCGAGCCTCTTGGGGGTCGGGCGAGACGGTATCTGCGTCTGAGCCTCTGGGGGGTCGGGCGAGACGGAACTTACGTCCGAGGCCAAGGGGATCAGACGAGACGTGTCTGCGTCCGAGGCCCAGGGGGTCGGGCGAGTTGTGGTTTGGCCCTGAGGCTCAGGAGTCAGATGATTTGGGGCCCGTGCTTTGGCGATTGTGGATGATTTGCTTTGTCCTTTGCGTTTTTTATCGCTCTGATCTGGGTATCTCTTTTTATGGTACCCAACAGATAGATTGTATTGTATGGCACTGGGTTAAACCTTAGCTTACGCGATCATAAGAATTCAAATAACCCCCTCCCCTCCTTTCGACACGTTTCCATCCTACTCAAACTCTCACACCTTTTCTTCCACGAATCTCACCACCACTCTGACTAGTTGACAAGGGCAGCTTCAGCCCATCCTCGCCTCAGTGGCCTCAAGGCGAGCATTAACCATCTAGGGGATGAAAAGCACATGACTATCACTAGTTGGAGAGAAAAAGAAACACAAGAATGTCCATAACCAAGGATTCCACAATGCATTTAAATCCAAACTCTATAGAGTGTGTACATCTATATCACGATATTTCCATCATTAACAGTGGGCATACCTAGGCCGATGTCAGTCAGGAAGCTAGATGTTAGTCAGGAAGCTAGCCATCACTAGCAGTACACCAAACCTAGCCCAACATCACTCAAGTAGCTAGCTGATGCAATACCATCCTACCTTCTGCCCTAAGTCAACTTCGAGTCCATCAGCACACTAAAGCTATGAAACATAACCTATGCTACAAGGAAAGATGCCCTCTAGTGAAACAACACCTGAATCGAGGACCACACGATTCACTTGGCACTGTGATCTCGATGCACATGTCTTCCATGGCTCCATTGATCTTCGGCTTCCAATGGTCGAATACTTAGGCCGCAAACTCTAAGGACCTGAAGCGCTTGGCGATGGCTGCTTCCACTTCATTGATCCGCACTGAGATTAAAGATTGTAGCTCTGCCACCGATCCCCAAGTGGCCTTGAGCTTGTCTAGGATCCATGGTGCCTAGCTGATTGTGGAAGTGAGTGAAGTGATCGTGCTCAAGCAAAAATGGATCCAAGCTTAATGTATCTTATACCACTTGTTAATTTAACTACCAAACTAGAAGGGGATTGGAGATAGGGGAGAAAGAATAGAGGTAGGGTGGAGGCCTGAATGCCTGATTGCTTGAGATTCACAAAGGTTCAATACAAGTTCAAACATGACTAGAGGTACAAGATATCCTAGCTCAAGTAGTCGCACATGGGCGGTTAGTGACCACAGGCTACTACACTAGTCGTGTTGACCTAGTCCGGGATCTAGTCCGGCTCATACATGCGAGTGTTGTTTCTCCTGGGTCTAGATAAATTTTGTGGCTAGTCCATCGCAGGTCCCACTCAAGTCATATTCTGAAGAACTGCTTCTCGCCAAGTGCCTTCTCCGCATCCGACGAGCTCACACTTCATCACTTGAAGCCATCAAGGAACCGGAGGCTTTTTCAAATAGGAGCCGTTGCCAAAAAAAATTTGCCTTCTATCAATTTCTCCTATAAAAATATTATCTTAAACTGTTTGGCCAAACTTTTTTACAAAGTGCTTTAGCTTCACTAAAGAAACTACTTTACCAGAGAAATTAGAGCTCACCATTTTAGGAGGAGTCGGACCCGAGCACTGCCAAATTAGCTCAAGTCAAGGAATTTAGTCTGCTCTAGCGCCCCCGCCGCCGCCACAGCTCCCGTCGTCCACCGCCGTCGGTCCCCCTCCCTTCCCCTCCGGTATCTCGCCGGAGGTTGAAGGGAGTGGGGATCCATTGTTTATAATAAGTTTTTCTTTAGTATATCGAGTCTAAGGTTAGTGTCTCCCATGCCAAATTTTTTGTATTGGAGTTTTATCTTCTCCTTCTCCTCTCCGGCGACGGTGAAGGAGAGAGATGGAATCGGCTTCTCTATGGCGGCTCCGTTGAAGATAAGGATGACAACTTCGGTGTCAACATCTTCATCAACAATGACGACATGGAAACTTTTATTTCCGGACG
Source organism: Sorghum bicolor (assembly GCF_000003195.3). NCBI lineage: Eukaryota > Viridiplantae > Streptophyta > Magnoliopsida > Poales > Poaceae > Sorghum > Sorghum bicolor. The sequence goes on along the minus strand of NC_012870.2, from coordinate 26,215,668 downwards.
GCAGCATCAAGACAGAGATGATGTCACCACCATGGAATAATTTTCTCTAGTCTGTTCTCCGTTTTATTGTGGTTAGATCTAGCCACAATGAATGACTAGGGAGAATAATTTTCAGATTAGTTATCCTCACTCTTCGGTGGCAGAAAGAAGAAGGACGACACCAGAAAGAAGAAGTCCCTCAATTCCACCTACTGGAATGTTTGACCATTTGTTCTTAGACCATTTGCCGAGTGTTCACCTATGCGGTCATCTATACTACAAAGCATCTAACAGGTTAGGTTTTGAGTTGTGCTTTACACAACGTGAGTACTATATTGTAATCCAGAGTGTCTGTAACATGTTTGATGTACTGAGCTATCATATAATATAATTCTTCTTTTATCGAAAAAAAAGTCAAGGAATTTAGTCCTAGAACACTCTTATTTTTCGTTAAGGCTCCAGCATCTCACTTCCTCCTTATTCTTTGTGACTAACTTAGAAATTGTGGCAAACTTGCTTGGACCTTGCAATGGTCGTCGTCTACTCTTCCCAATAAAACAAACATAATTGACAGTTGTGTAGACGTACGAATGATCAGGTGTACTACGTGCAATAATGGCCGTAAATTTGGCCTTCCCGTTGGACACGGTCTAAGCCATGCCAAACAGAAAATAGAGAGCAATCCTCACATCCTCGTAAGAAATTCGAGAGTGAAGAAGGCAAATTGAATTCCAAGGTACGGCATATGCCATCAAGCACACGTAATAAAACGCACCTGTGTTCAGTGTACTGAATCTTTTAACGGCACGTAAAGGTAATAAGCACAGGTAATACTCCCTCTGTCTCATCGAAAGTGACATTTTAAACTCCGTATTATCTTGTTCGATCATTTGTCTTATTCAAAAATTTTATATAAATATTAATTATTTTGTTATGACTTATTTTATCATTAGAGATACTTTAATAATAATTTATTTATTTCATAATTTATAAAAAAAATTGAATAAGACGAATGACCAAAACACAGTACCTAAAAGTCAAAAAACAACATTTTCAATGAAACGAAGGAAGTAGTAGTTAGACCTTTCCCCTGCTTTTCACTTCTAATCCTTCTATGACACCTTATGTAAAATCCTCTTTACACTCTGGTATATTTGGAAATCTCGCAATGACCACAGGTTTCACCGAACCACATGGACTCCATCTCAGGTGCATCATGCGGCTGCCGCTCATATGCAAACCCATCTGACTGCAATCAAGGAGCACCAACACAATTATCATTCTCAAACTGAAGATCAAACAACAGCAGCTTCTATTCACCAAACAGGTATGCCTCTGACTTTTTGCAGGTAGCTCTACAATCCTACAACAACAGACGCATGACTCAATGCAGCAGTGGGCTGTTGGTCCGCAACAGGCTGGAACCAATGAAGGCCAGCAACATTCATCTCCTGGTACCCAAGGTATGCCAATCTCCATTGCAGGAAATCAAAATAGGCACCATCCGCAGGCACATATGCCACATGACAATGCAGCCTGGCCTACCATCCAACCAGAAACAGATCAACGAAGCCATCATGCTACTTCGGTGAATGACAGTCTGTTAGTTCCCTTACCAACTTCAATGAGAGGAACCCGTTGCTACACCGACGCCTCAACGATGCCAGACATTGCTGCATCCACTCCTAGACATGCGGGTCTTGGCATTTTCATCATCAACACTGATGTGCAACCACCACTAAGCATCTTCATCAAAGCTACTATGTAGGAATCTTCTTCGGTGCTCATGGCGGAATCTGCAGCTATGGCTTGGGCAGCAGCTCTGCTCAATCAACTCCAATCCCATCAGGCCACGATTTTTTCTGACAACCAACAGGTGGTCCACTTTCTTAATGGCCCCAATCTCTCCAATCCTCCGGACTGGAGAATTAAGCCATATATCCAGATCACTGTTGCTCTATTATCAGGAACAAACTCAGTGGTGCGCAGGATCAAAAGGACCCAAAATCAGATGGCTGACTCCCTAGCAAGACAGACACTTTGTGCTTTACAAACCAATCAGATTGATTATTCAGGTCTCTGTACTAATCTGAGTCATGGAAATGATTGCCCTATCCTCCGGGCAATCAATGATGTAACTATTAACGATGTTATGATCCTAACAGCTTTGTGCTGTTAATATAATTATGGTTTACTTGTCAAAAAAAACTGTTCAACGCTGAGCCATTCTTATTTATTTTTTCGTGTGTCCTTTTGGTGGATGCACGGGGTTATCGAACCGCTGAAGACATGCTGAAATTGCGTACATGTGTCTGTGCCATCTTGTTAGAACGAAACTGCCTAGCTAGGGTGCGTGTCTTGGCGCAAAAAAGAGATTGAGAGAGAGAGAGGGTGCGTGTCAAGCTGACATATGTATGTTGAAATCACACACAGCTATATGTACTTATGTCTTACCAATTAATACAACAATTAATTAGAGGAGTTATAAGTACTCTTATTCTCTTATTTTTATATTAAAATTAGTTTTTTTTATGAAAATCAGTGTTGTTAGAAAAAAATATATAGTACCCCTGTGTCCTAGAAAGAACACAATTCTAGCATAATATCACGTTTTAGTATCTTAAGTTGACAGAGCCTCTGATAAATCCTCTACACGTACGGTGAATTCATTGCTTGCAGGGCAAGGAGGCAGCGATAAAAGTAGGGGTTGGCCACGTGGTTGTTGAAACGGATGCTACTGCAGTGGTGCAAGCGATATATTCCACTATGACTTTTGTGCAGTTTCCTTTCTGATCGAGGAACTTCGGAGCTTGCTAGTCTGGAACTTTATAACATGGAAAATCTAATGTTCAAGAACATGTAATAGGGTAGCATATGAGTTGGCTTCTCTTGGTAGTGGTTGTGATCCGGCGAGGAACCTTTTATGGTGTCCATGCATACCGGCTTTATATTCAATATGTAATTGCTGATGATTCAGCTTTGTTTGAGTAATGAAAATTAATATATCCTCTCAAAAATATTAAAGATAAAGAAGTATCAATATTTATGATATCAAATAAATACCATTAGATTAATTGAAAAATATATTCTTATAATAAATTAATTTAAAGACATAAATATAAATATAAATATAAATATAAATATAAATATTATTCACTATAAATTTAGTCAAACATGAACCATTTTAACTAGAACTATTATATTACAGGGGTCCATCTTAATAATGATTTGAAATTGAATATTATTGACGATGACAAGATGAACTAACACACAGCGACGCACTAACATTATTTTCTCTACAAATGAAGAAGCTGTTGCGCAGTTCTAGGTAGCTAGTAAAATTGCATTTGCCTTTGAGGAGGAAGTAATGTTATATTTAAGTGACCTGCTGCCAAAAATGAACTTGAATGCTTCTAACTTAATGCCGTGGCAGAGGTTGATCAAAACTAAATAACCTGCTTAATTGCGTGCATATG
>NC_012870.2:26126839-26212113 GCF_000003195.3 Sorghum bicolor | reverse complement strand
TATATATACCAATAGATAAATAGAAAAATATAATATATAGATATATATATATATATATATATATATATATATATATATATATATATATATATATATATTTATATATAAATATATTCAAACATATATCTTTTTATCTAGATGTATGTGTGTACATGCTCTCTCTCACACACACACACACACACACACACACACACGCACACACGCACACACACACCCACGCGCACACACACACACACACACTCACACACACAAGAACCAGTTCCCCCGCCCTCGCCAGAGCGTACATGCACATATGCATGTAAAAATGAATTTATCTATTTTTCTACCCCCCTATTTCCACATATATATTTATATATATATATATATATATATATATATATATATATATATATATATATATATATATATATATATATATATATATATATATATATATATATATATATATATATATATATATATATATATATATATATATATATATATACGACGACGAAGAAGAAGACGACGACGACGACGACGAGGCGGCGGCGGTCAATTTAGTTAGAGATATAGGCTTCTGATCTTTGTAACTTGTACTATGTAAGTACTCGGTCGTTGTCCACCAGCTGACCAGAAATTATGTACGTATACGTACGTGCACGTGGACTGAGGACTGTGTTTTAGTGCATGCATCATGGGATTCGTCATGCATCGATCGTCACTCTGGCATGTACATGGGCATCTCGTCATCACTCAATGACGAAGGCGGCATGTCCGATTCTATCAAAGTCGTTGGAAGCGTGCCATGCTACTTTCGTGAATCCATCTTGATCAGTCAGACATGTTGATCGATCAAAGAACTTAATTAATAAATATAATTGGTCCTATGCCACGCAATTGAATAAACCTAATAATAAACTCCTTGATATACCATATGTCAGTGGAAATGTGGAGACTCTGACATTTCTAGCAGTAAGGTCGTCTTATGAAGGTAAAAAACCGCTTCTTAACTTTACAATATAGTAATAATAATATTATATTTTGAGAGCTTTACTTACTCTCAAAGAACAATACCCATCTCTTCATTATTACCGCTTATTAATCTTACGTTTCACATAGCCCTTATTGGCGATAAGATAGCAAAATGGAATGAGGCGGACGCGAAAATAGCTTTTGTGCAACTAGATGACCAACGAGATTTGATTAAATAAAATATCAATAAAAAATTCTTTTACATTGTAGTCAATGTATAAACATTTGGTAAAACAAACTACACTGTCTGTTCATAAGGCCACTTGGAACCTGAATGGTGTCTTAAAATTAAAGTTTTCATTTAGTTCTTTACGAAGGAGGTAATTTTAATTATAGATAATCCTTTTTTAGAAAGGGACTGGATTTCATTAAATTAAAACCCCTTTTACAACTGAGACCTCAACATAAAATAAAATTACATTAAGCACACCACTAAGTCCCTATACATCATCTTCCTTGCATTCGGTGGCATACACCCCTTTTAGAAGCTCCCTCGCAACTACGGAAGCACACCAAATCTAGACTAGAGAACCACAGTCCCTACCAACAGAAGACTCTATGAACATGAAGAGTGCAAAGGAGGCATAGTATGCTCAACCACTATGGGGAGTAAAGGTTGCCGAGAGCATATTGGTCATATCTTCTGAAGGTTGATCCGAACATAATATCTGATGCCGCTAGCATCATCACCAACAATCGGAAGGGCGGATGCGTTGCCGCTAGTAGCATTATTGACGGTTCTTAAGTATCAATTTTAATTATTAAATAAACAAGAGAAATGACCAATATACAAACAACACCAAGAATTAGGGTTTGATCTAACAGAATTCCACGAGTTTTGTTGTTTATCTATTTCTGCAGGGGGTTATTAGGAAATAAGGAAGAAAGCCCCACATGTCGGGATTACATAGAGATATTAACGCACCGCGCAATTTTCTACCATCTAGAAGACTCCAGAAGCCACGGGAACGAACGTGAAGGCGATCGGGCCCGGGGGCAGGGCGCCCGCCCTCCCCCCTAGGGCGCCCGCCCTGGTGTTGTGCCCAATCACGTCCAATCTCGCGGATCATGCTCCACCGACCTAAAGGATCAAGGATAATCGTTCAATCAATGTCGGTTTGATCCGACGGCCCACGTTCACCTGAGGGGACTATATAAGCAGACCCCCTGGCCCCTGGAGGAGACACAAGTTCATCATAGAGTTGAGAGGAGCCCTCGAAGGATAACCTCTCCTCTAAATAGACTTAGGGCTTAGCATCTAATGTGAGTAGATTAGATCTACTAGATTGAGAGAGATAGAGTGGAGGTGTAGATCGGAGGAAGCCCGTCCTGTCGGTGTCTATTCTGAGGTTGTACCTGCGGGATCAAGTTCTCCTAACCCGAAGCTTGTTCCTAGGATTCTTCAGTATTTCGACTTCTAAATACTAGTAAGTTCTTGTTTTATTGTTCTTTGGTTTATGAGTTTACTTTAATCTCTTCGCGTAGAGTTTAGAGTAATCATCTCTAGCGTAGACGTGGTGTTTGGGCTAGGATACTGATAGATATTCCCTGACTAGCTGGACCGTGGTAGTAGCGAGGAACGTGACATTTCCGAGTTACCTTTGCAGACCATATCTCGTTAGCAGGATGGATAGGGTTTATAGGTGTGGGTTGAACATCCTCTGTGGTTTCTAGATTCCGTGAGCCTCCCCGATAGAACAGTAGATCATCCTTACCAAGGTTAGAACGAGACTACGGTTGCAGTCTTCTCTATATATCACTCACATCGAGAAACATTCTTTGTAGCCTAAAGGTTAGTAGTAATAGACCAGGTTAGTCAGATGCACTCTTTCTCCTAGTGGTAAAAATATAAATACGATACTCTCGATAATATCCCGGGTGAAGTGCTCATCGATATCCGTGCGCTTGCGGATCAATTCCTTATTGCGTTCCCAAATATCAACAAGTATTTCTGGCGCCGTTGCCGGGGAGAAAGACGGTTTGCTGAGATAACCTTGAGTCTTACTACTAGCTTGTATCTATACTTTTATCTTTTCTTATCTTTTATATTCTTTATTTATATTCTTTACTCTTACCTTATGGAAAACCAAGATTCTAAATCAATCTATCAATTTGCAACACCCTCGGAAACTGACCTTTTACCATGGGAGTCATCACAGCCTATCCAAACAGTATAGGTTAAGTTCCAGGTTGATTGCCATGATTCGAAACCTATCTTTTTCACGAAAGAAAGACGAAAACCCTTACCATCATATTAGAGATTTTGAGCAAACATGTGATTGTCTTCACATTGAAGGCATTTCTGATAAAACTTTACGTTGGAAGCTTTTTCCTTTCTCTTTAAGGGGAGAAGCTAGACAATGGTATAATCAGAAGGTAAGTCAACAACGAGGTGAATGGGGAGTTTTACGAGCCAACTTTTGTCTAGATTTTTATTCCCTCGACCGTATCGGCGAACTTAGACTCGAAGTCCTATCTTTTAAAAAAAAGATAATGAAACTTTGGGAAAATCCTAGAAACGTTTTTCTGATCTTTTAGAATCTGGTCCAAACTTTAATCTTGAAGACCCTGTTCATTTATTTCACTTTTTTCGAGGTCTTTAGAAAGATCACAAACAAATACTACATATAATGTCTAGAGGTTCTTTCTTTCGTATCCCTACTGATGATGCTAGAGTGATCCTAGATAGAATCCTAGAAGCTGAGATGGATAATACCCTTCATAATGAAACCCACGAAGCCGAAGTAGACACTCTGCCAAATTCTTCATCTACTTTAGCTATCCCAAGTTCTGAGCCACAAAAGGAAGAAATTCCACCACCGGATTTCATGCTGGATATAGAATCTGATCTTTTTGCTGATTTTGGGAACATTTCAAACTACGATTCTATTAACAGACCCCAAAATGGCCATTTTAGCATTTGTTTGCCAACTGAACATCAATTAAGAGAGCTTATCATAGTCATGAGTAGCGAATGGTTGGAGGAGTCAGAGCTTTCCTCTGATGTGATCCGTTTGGACACACCTCCTATAACTATACGCTGTGCTTATGATTCTGATCACTTTGATGCTCTCTATAATCCTGTTGTGGGGACCAACATCATGTCTAAATCTTTTGCACTTAAATTATTTAAAAATTTTGTCTTAACCCCCACAACAAAGGTCATAAAGAAATCTTCGGGACGATTAGTCCCCACTCTTGGAATTATTAATATCCTACCCCTTATGGTAGAAGGCTCCATGGTTCATTTGAACTTTTATGTCTTTGATACATGGGACTTTGACCTGTTGATAGGACAACCTTTTAGAAGACTCCTTTATGAAGGTCATACTGGAAAGCTACACATTTCTTTTGGAAAAAATTTTAAATTTCCCATAACGATTTCACACTCCTTAAATAATAAGGCCGAGTCATATCTTTTGCCTGATCCTATGGAGGAGGTAAAGGCTGCATCTCTAGAGCTTTTAGAAGAACCAGACTTAGAAGACGAAGCTCCTTTCTTCATAGAAGAAGAAGAAGCCGAACCTTCTGAACCTGAACCCTTAGACGAGTTTGCAGAAACGCCTAGACCTCCCATAGAGCTTAAAACTTTACCACCTGGTCTTATCTATGCTTTCCTAAACAATAATCCAGAGTTTCCTGTAATCATTAGTGATAAACTCACTCAAGAGCAAACTCTGCGATTGATGACCATTCTTGAGAAACATCACTCAGTTTTCGGCTACTCACTCCAAGATCTTACGGGAATCAGTCCTATGATCTGTACCCATCGTATTCCGACAGATCCTTCTATTTCACCTTCTCGAGAGCCCCAACGTAGACTTAATGTCACAGAACCGACCAAATCATAAGAGTACAAGTGTAGAAACGATCGACAAGCAATCAAGTTTCCAAACTTGAGCCCATATAATCTCGGTAGTCAATTGAAATCACGAAGGACTTCAAACCAACTTGCAACAAACCAAGATCATAATAATTCAACATAAACACAGTGAATGTTACATAGTTATTCATTACCGTCGAAGCGGCACCACATCGGAGTTATTAAGTTATTACAACACAAGTTCGAAGTAGCGGAAGCAAAATAATTACACACACTTGTTCCAAAGTTCAGTTCCCAAGTTTTGTTATTGCCAGAGCCTACACCATCCTTCCAAAAGCATTAGATACGAAGTTGTTAGAGAACCGTGCCCAACGGTTAGTCTTCATCCCCAGCGGGATGGAGACAGGTCTTGCAGAAACTGTCATAGAAGATGTCATGTGCAACAGGTGGGAAATAAAACCCTGAGTACGAGAATGTACTCAGATAGACTTACCCGTCTAGTAAAACATAAAAGACACCAAGGATCATGCAAGGCCAATATAAAAGTAGAGCTGGTTGACACGACATTTTTGCCAAAAGCCTTTATTAAGACTAACACAATGTAAGAGCATCATATTTATTTATTATCAGCCTATCACTAGATTAGCACCTGTACTACAACACATCACTTGATTAATACAAGCAATAATAACCATATCAGGTTCATCATCTGTTCTTCTTGCTATCATCATTATCATGAACCAAGTTCATTAGTGAATGCTACGTTTGCCGCTGCTCTGTCAAGTTCTCACTAACCGGGAGAGACGGCGATTCGAATCGAATTCCTATCCAGCTGGAGGGTTATTCCTAGCACTCACCCAAGCATCCCCCGTCGGAGAGCCAACGGGTCACCTTTGGTATAACTCAGGAATCGCGGCTCCGATCAGCGCCGCACTCCTAGGGCTACCACTCTGCCAGGGAGGTCAGGAATTTTAACTCACCTGCCTTTGGGCTTACGCCAATGGTCCCCCGCACACCGCACTTCCTCCGGTAGTGCACACTTTATACTTGCCCGTCTTCCGGCCTGAGTCATACTACTCGGCTTCGCAGTCAGAACGAGTTATCCGGCCAACTAAGTGTCAGGCATGCGTTCAACATGACAAGAGGACGTACAACGATCGGTCCTTAGCTGCCACAGATGGAGTTACTACAAACTTGCTTAGAATGGTCCGGGGCTTTGTCGACGAAAGCTAGTCGGCAGTCTACCTTGGGTTATACCCACGGTAGTAGTTTATCGGTAGACGGTGCGCAAACTACGAACTCGATGGTGACGCAAGACACGGACAAGCTTTTTATCCAGGTTCGGCCGCCGAGTTGGCGTAATACCTACGTCCTGCGTCTGGTTGTATTGGATTGTGTTGAGAGATAATCTGTCCTAGGGGGGGTCCCTTGCCCCTCCTTATATAGTCTGGAGGGCAGGGTTACAGATCTAGAAACTAATCCTAGTCGGTTACAATTGCCATGGATAATTCGATATCAATTCCTATTCTAATCGACTAGAATCCTGCTTGATCTCCACATCTTGTTTCCTTGCGCAAAACTCCAAGCTGTCAGATCAAGCCTTGAACTCGTCTCGTAATGGGCCAAGCCTCCTGGCCCAAGTCTAGCCGTAAGGGTATAGGGGTTTATACCCCCACAGCTAGTCCTCGAGCACCATGTATTGTGATGTAACACGCCGTCTTGAGCTTCTTCGATCAGTGAGGCTTGACGTCTTCAGGAAAGTTGCCCGAACAGTTGCAACGGTATTTTGACCAACTCAAAAGACAGTTGATCGACATTGACATCGAAGAAGCAGGTTGTTCGAAGAATGCATGGTGCTTTAAATTAAAAAAGATTTCTTTCCTGGTGAAGTGTGCCCACTTTACTTTTTTTGAAAGGTATAAACCTCAAAAAAGCAAGCAAATTCACCGCGAGGTGAAGTGTGCCCACTTAGTCCCCGAGCCTGGTAGTAGGTGACGCAGGCACGTGGTGCCAGGGTCAAAATAAAAGTCCTCAAAGAAATTCTGTAGCTGAGATGCATCGCCAGATGCATCGTACCGATGTAGTCCCCGAGCTTGCTGGAAGGCGAAGTATAAGCCTTGTAGCAAGGTCTAAAAAATTGAATTTACTAGTCCCCGAGCATATCATGCTCGCCTGCAATTGAATAGACTAATCGACCAGTCTCCGAGCATATAACGCTCGGTGGTCGGTACAGTCCCCGAATTCTCAAATTGGTGGGCTGGTCGACCAGTCCCCGAGCGTTTAGTGCTCGGTGGTCGGTGCAGTCCCCAAGTTTTTAAATTGGTGAGCTGGTCGACCAGTCCCCGAGCGTATAGTGCTCGGTGGTCGGCACAGTCCCCGAGCACGGCGTAGGGACCGGTGGACAAGTCCCCGAGCGTGGTTGGGAACGTAAACGTGCTCGGTGGTCGGCACAGTCTTCGAGCACAGCATAGAGAGTAGTCGACAAGTCCTCGAGTGTGGTTGGGAACGTAAACGTGCTCGGTGGTCGGAGCAGTCCCCGGGCACAGCGTAGGGAATAGTCGATGAGTCCCCGAGCGTAGCTTGTCGACTGGGCCAAACCCCTGAAAAATAAATATAAAGAATAGGTAGTACATGATGTATAAATAAACTTTAGATAAAAATCAGTACTGAGATAAGTTTTAGATTTTTTGTTATAAAATTAGCACAAGTAGTTAATTCATCCTAGAGCTTGTACCAGCTCTGGTCTAGCCAACAATCAGCATGAGGTGCGGAACCTAGACACGCGTGGGATTGCCAGCCTCACCAGAGAGCTACTGCCGACCACCCGGAACGCAGAGGGCGGATCTCGTGCACGTGTAGGGAGGAGTCGGAGACAGTACCGGCTCTGGAAAGCTCGTGTAGGAGAAAAAACTAGTGTGGCTAAACAAAAAGTTGTTTTTGAAGGATAATAAAAAATATTATGCCAAAAATAAATAAGATATTAGAAGTGTACTTATCTTTGGATGAAAGTCTGGTCGGTGACGATAAAATTGTCTGGCCCTCGAGCTTTTGGACTTGTTATCGTGACGGTGGTCGCGGTTGTCGTAGCGCCGTTCTTCGCGGCGATTATTATTGCGACTCGTGGTCAGAGCAAGTAGGCCAAACAACTTGGTTGATAGGCTGAGCAGGTCGGTGTCGTCGATCTGCCTCCCTTTGTAGTAGAGAAGCGGCGACGCGTTGTCGGCGTGGTCGGAGACGCTGCTGGTGTGGTCGAAACCGTAGCCAGCGTGGTTGAAGCCGCCGCCGACATCGATGAAGAAGTGGTTGGCGCAGATCGGATCAACACCTCCTCCGTGGTCATGGCGGTGAAGTTGTTGAAGCTGACGGTGAACGTGAAGTCGCCCGCCATGGCCGCTAAGTCGGGGACGATGGCCATCTTGTTCGTCGGGAGAGCTGTACGCACACCCCCTACCTGGCGCGCCACTGTCGACGAAAGCTGGTCGGCAGTCTACCTTGGGGTATACCCACGGTAGTAGTTTATCGGTAGACGGTGCGCAAACTACGAACTCGATGGTGACGCAAGACACGGACAAGCTTTTTATCCAGGTTCGGCCGCCGAGTTGGCGTAATACCTACGTCCTGCGTCTGGTTGTATTGGATTGTGTTGAGAGATAATCTGTCCTAGGGGGGGGTCCCTTGCCCCTCCTTATATAGTCTGGAGGGCAGGGTTACAGATCTAGAAACTAATCCTAGTCGGTTACAATTGCCATGGATAATTCGATATCAATTCCTATTCTAACCGACTAGAATCCTGCTTGATCTCCACATCTTGTTTCCTTGCGCAAAACTCCAAGCTGTCGGATCAAGCCTTGAACTCGTCTCGTAATGGGCCAAGCCTCCTGGCCCAAGTCTAGCCGTAAGGGTATAGTGGTTTATACCCCCACAGGCTTGCCTTTCACGAATGAAGCTGGCTCGTGATTTGGGCACTCAACCTCCTCTTCTGGCTTCTCGGGTCCGACTTGCTGGACCTCCACCTCTTGGCTGCCCTCCTGGCCTTCGGGAATCCCTTGCAGATCGAAGGAGACTGCCGCGTCCGATGCACTTATTGCATGCTCGGTGAATAAGAAGGTGTGCATATAAAAGAATGAATGCTTGATAACATAATGGATTCACTGGGCACTCATTTACGGAGTAACACAGTTATAATAAGTTCTCACAAGCTAATAAGTTACTTAGCCCAAAACCTATCATGATACTAAAACAACAAGCAACACAAAACAGGAGTAACTCAGTAAATAAATCATAACTAATGATAGACAGCTCCAACAAACATAAGTGAAGACATTCTGGAAAGCTTATGAAATTGTCTACAAACCATCTTTAAACATCACAGCAAGATTCAAACATTACACCAGTCATTTAAACAAAGTCCCAGGTTCTGTCCCAGAAAAACAGAAAGCACCTATTTTCTGGAACCTAACTTGGAACAGCCATAACTTTTAAACTACTAGACCAAATGATCCCAAATTTAAACCACAGCTAGCTTAATAAGTTTACAACAACTTTGATTTAGACAACTTGCTCAGAAAACCAAATTATCCTTAAGCAAAAGTTAAATTACTCCCTTGCTGTCCAGAACTGCCTTTACCCCCTTTAATTAATTATTTGAAGACATACCCAAAACATAAACCAGGCCAACCACATAGCTTACGAGCACAAGCATATCACAAGGTTACCAGAACACCAGATGATAACCCCCAAACATTTACTTAACAAAGCATTTATTAATTAATCCTAGATAGGAGCATAATTACAAGATGCCTAGTCAAAGTGCTCAGAAAAACCTACAAAAATCATAAAAGTATAAGTATAGCACCAAGGCATCACCATAAAAATTTCAGAGCAATTGCACATACCAAATTAAAGATATGCATTTAACATGTGCCAAGGTGTTCATTTCATAAATTCAGAAACATGACTTATATAGTGTCAAACAACAGATTTCAGATTATTTACATATTAGGAATACCAGGAACAGGTTTACCACCAAAATAGAGCACCAGCATAAACAGCATTTATTTTATATGATTTAATTAAAGAAACAAGCTACATTGCAATCATAAATTACATATCAAAACTGCAGTACTCCAAAAATCATGAAATATTTATCAAAGCACTCTAACACCATGCATAGGCTACCATAAAATTTTCACAGCAAACTAAGCAGTAAAACAAGAGATATGAATTTATCCAAGAATAACAAGATTAAATCCTTAATAATTATTTTCCCAGAAAACATGGTTCATTTTATATTTTTATTAAAAACTAGCCATCTCAAGGAATACCACAAAATTGGTTTCACAAATTTTAGATCTCAGAAACAGGAGATATGATTTTTGCAAGAAAGCCAAAAATCCAGATTTTGAATAAAAGAAAAGGAGGGAAGGAGGTGACACTGACAGTGGACCCCAGCTGTCAGGTTCTTCTTCCTCACGACCGGGGCGACTTTCGCCGGCGATTTCTTCGTGACGGCGAGGTCTCCGGCCAAACCAAGGGTACCAACGTGATCCCCAGACACTAGCGACTCGATTGACCCCCTTTTCCCTACGGCGGAGCCACCGGAAGGGGCTCGCCGTCGACGACGGCGGCTCAGCGGAGGTGCTCGGCGTTACGCCGGAGCCCTCAGGCCGGTAGAGCATGACCTAAGACCTTCTACAGCACCAGCGAACTACGACGAAGCTTCCTAGGTACGCGGCTTGGCTTGAAACCTCGTGGAACACGCTGGCCACGAGAGCACCCATCTCCGGCGGAAACACGGCGGCGCTGCGCACCGTGTCCGGCGACGGAGAGTTCGGTAGAGCGTCCACCAAGTGGCACAAAACCTAGCTAGAAACCTAAGCAACCTCTAGGACCTAACCAGAGACGATGAGAGGCTCGACATTGGGCTCGCCGGAAAAGATGGTCACAGCGACCCGATTTGGGGGAAGAAGGGAATGGCGGCTCACCGGTGGATTTCACGGCGAGATGGTGGGTGGAGAATGGATAGCGGTTCACGGCGGAGCTGTGGGTGGAGTTTGGTGAGCAATAGTGCAGCAAGGAACGCGCGCGAGCTCGCCGGAGTAAGCTCGCGACGGGAGCTCACGGCGGCCGCGTTTCTGGCGAGAGGGGCGAGGCAGAGCGGAAGTGGACGCGTCCACTCTGCTTGGGGCGACGCCGTGGACTTCATGCACATGTTGGGAGCTAACAAGCGGGGCCAGGAACGGCGTACGGACGACAAATGTCGCCGTTGCTCTGCCGCCGGTCGGCCACGTCGGCGAGCTCCCTTCTGATTCAGACAAAACGATGGCCGACTGACAGAGCTACTTTGACAGCGATTTACTCCCAAACCAGAGCGAGTAAGAACATGATGTAGTTGACAAAGTTGGAGTACCAACTGAGTTCTACAACTTTGTCAATTGGAGCAAAAGCCAGATCGGCTTGGATTGAGAGATACAAGATTCCCAAAATCGATCAAGCAAACTGGTTTCGTTCCAGGACTTAGAAAATTTTCTAAGTGTTGGAAACAGCCCCAAATCTGCCTTGTGGGTCACTTTTGAGCTATTTGTGATCATTTTCATGAGCTGGCCATAAAACAACATTTGTGCCTTATAAAATTTGCTACAACTTTGCTGTAGGAAGGTTTGACATGCAAACATTTTATGAAACACTTTTTAAAAGCCTAAGCAAAAATGGTTTTTAGGGCCTATTTACATAAGTAGGACTTAAGTGATTATTTTGGAGAAGTGATCAACATGAACATTGTTCCCAAGGTTAAGTTAAGCATAGATAAACCAATTACCAAGGCATAGAGCACAAACACAAGCATGGTTCACTCAAACATAAGCATAGGAAGCCTATTTAAGCAATTTAAATCACAATTTTGCATAGAATGACATGGCTCAAGATAGATGATGATCATGCTATGCTTTGAGTAGATGATGATGCTCATGTTAAGCACTTTCTTAATGCAACCATAACACTGGGGTGTTACAGCCCTCCCCCCTTACAAAATCTCGTCCCGAGATTTGAAAGCTTACTGATTTTCGAAGAATGTTTTGTAAACTTCTCTTAAATAATCCTCCGTCTCCCAAGTAGCATCTTCTTCCCCGTGGTTACTCCACAACACCTTGTAGAGCTTAACCACCCGATTACGAGTCTCCCGTTCCTTGCGATCAAGAATTGCTACGGGTTTCTCCTCATACACCAGGTCTGACTTCAACTTGATATCTTGAACTTCCAGTCGTTCCTCCGGTACACGAAGGCACTTCTTTAATTGTGATACGTGGAAGACAGGGAAAATAGCTCGAAGCGCAACTGGAAGTTTAACTTTGTACGCCACATTCCCTTTCTTTTCGAGAATCCGATAAGGTCCCACATAGCGAGGTGCAAGCTTTCGCTTGACTCCGAACCTTTATACACCCTTCATCGGAGAAACCTTGATATACACATGGTCACCAACTGAAAACTCAATCGGCTTCCTTCTTTTGTCGGCATAACTTTTCTGATGAGCTTGAGCAGCTTCTAGATGTTGCTGGATGGTACGGACTTTCTGCTCTGCTTCGTTCACAAAATCGATGCCATAATACCTCCGTTCTCCAGCTTCTACCCAATTCAACGGGGTTCGACACTTTCGACTGTACAAGGCTTCAAATGGAGCCATCTTGATACTCTCCTGGTAACTATTGTTGTAGAAGAACTCAGCCAATGGCAACCACTTAACCCAAGAACCTTTCGAAGAGAGAGCACATGCCCTCAACATGTCTTCTAGGATTTGGTTAACACGTTCAGTTTGACCTGCTGTTTGGGGATGATAAGCAGAGCTACGGACTAAATGAGTACCAATCTGCTCATGCAGACATTCCCAAAAACGAGCAGTGAACTGTGGTCCACGATCTGATACAATAGTTCGAGGCACACCATACTGACGAACAATGTGCTCGAAATACAACTCCGCATACTGATGTGGACGATAGTCAGTTCGGACTGGAATAAATCAAGCAACCTTGGTCAAACGATCTACAATCACCCAGATGGAGTCATAACCCTTAACAGAAGTTGGGAGTCCACTGATGAAATCCATGCTAACTTCTTCGCATTTCCAACCAGGAATTGACAAGGGTTGAAGCAAACCAGCTTTCATGTGAACAGCCTTCACACGACAACAATTGTCACAACGAGCGACAAAAGCAGCGATCTCCTTTTTCATCTTTGTCCACCAAAACAAAGGTTTCAGATCCTGATAGATCTTGCTACTACCAGGATGGATAGACAATTTGGATGAATGAGCTTTAGATAAGATCTGATTTCACAGCTCGGTCTTTTGGGACGACTAGTCGATCTTTGAACCAAAGAATTCCGTTCTCATCGACCCGGAAATGTTTGGTTTCTTCTTCCTTCATTTTTCTCTTTGTATGGTGGATGCCTACATCTGTTTGCTGCAATTCGATAACTCGATTGCGAAGAGTACTCTCTAGAGAAATCTGGTTGAGCACAAGTGGATGCATAAGATGTGACAACAATGGATCTTCCACTTGCATTGAGTGACAGTGCGCTTTCCGACTCAAGGCATCCGCTACCACGTTCGCCTTGCCCGGATGATAGTGCACTTGTAGATTATAATCTTTAATCAACTCAAGCCATCTACGCTGCCGCAAGTTCAGCTTAGGTTGGGTGAAGATATACTTGAGGCTCTTATGATCAGTGTAGATATTACACAGATTACCCAACAAATAATGCCTCCAAATTTTCAAAGCATGAACAACTGCTGCCAATTCCAAATCATGAGTAGGGTAATTGACCTCATGTTTTCGAAGTTGGCGTGAGGCATACGCGATTACGCGACCTTCCTGCATCAACACGCAGCCTAGACCAATGCCTGACGCGTCACAAAAGACATCGAAGGGCTTTTCGATATTAGGTTGAGCTAGGACAGGAGCTGATGTAAGCAATGTCCTCAACTTGTGGAATGCCTCTTCGCACTCAGGCGTCCACACAAACTTCTCATCTTTCTGTAGCAGACGGGTCATAGGCTTGGATATTTTTGAAAATTCTAGAATGAATCGACGATAATATCCCGCCAAACCGAGAAAACTCCGAACTTCGTGCACCGAAGTTGGAACTTTCCAATCCAGCACTTCTTGCACCTTGGCTGGATCCACCGATATGCCTTCTTCAGATAAGACATGGCCCAAGAAAGGTACTTTCTTCAGCCAAAAGTCACATTTGCTAAACTTGGCATAAAGCTGATGTTCGCGCAAACGCGACAACACTATACGCAGATGCTCTGCATGCTCCTCTTCATTGCAGGAATATACCAAGATATCATCAATGAAGACCACCACAAACTTGTCCAACTTGGGCATGAACACCGAATTCATGAGATACATGAAGTGAGCAGGTGCATTTGTAAGACCGAAGGACATGACGAGATACTCATACATCCCATATCTCGTTGAGAAAGCTGTCTTAGGTACATCTTTAGGACGGATCTTGATCTGATGGTACCCAGATCGCAAGTCAATCTTGGAGAATACCTTGGCTTTAGACAACTGATCAAACAAGATATCAATGCGAGGAAGAGGGTATTTATTCTTGATGGTCACCGCATTTAGGGGACGATAGTCCACACACATGCGCAACGATTGATCCTTCTTCTTCACAAAGATAGCCGGACAACCCCAAGGAGACGAACTAGGACGGATAAGACCCTTCTTCAACAACTCATTTAGTTGGGTCTTAAGCTCAGCTAATTCATTGGGTGGCATTCTATAAGGTCTTCTAGAGATAGGAGCGGTACCTGGAATCAACTCAATTTTGAATTCCACATCCCGATCTGGACGAAGCCCGGGTAAATCGTCAGGAAATGCATCCGGGAACTCACACACCACCGGAATGTCCTGAATAGCTTTGGATGTAACTGCATTCACAGTGCTACGGATTTGAATATCCCGAGGGAGTTGCACTAGAAATGCCTCCTTGGTATTTGGGTCTTTCAACATCACTACACGAGTGGTGGTGTCGATAAGAACTCCGTTGCCACTCATCCACTTCATCCCCAGAGTTACATCTATGCCCACACCGGGTAGGACAACCAAATCAGCAAGAAACTGATGACCTCCTATTTCCAGAGTTGCCCCCAAAACCACTTGATTGGTGGAAATATCATTTCCCGCAGCACTAATACAATAACCGCCCTTATCAAGTGTAATTGCCTTGAGATTATGCTTAGACACAAATTCAGAACTCACAAAAGAATGCGATGCTCCTGAATCAAAAAGCACAAGGGCGTCATGATGATTGACCAGAAACTTACCAGCCGTAACTACCTCACCAGCAGGGATTGCTTCTACAGTGGTGTAGTGAACACGCCCCTGACGGACGTTCCCCTGGTTGACCTTCTTTGGCGGGTAAGGACAGTTGCTCTGCCAATGCTCGGTCTGATTGCAGTTCCAGCATGGACGGTTGGCAAGTGGAGTCTTGGCATAGTTGGGACCCGTGTTGCCCCTAGGAAGAGCAATAGAGTACCCCTTGCGAAAACCCGTCTTGGCCTGATTTTTCTTCATTAGTGGGCGGTACCGCTGGTTAGGTGTTGGAGCGCGGAACGGTGGCTTAGCTGCCACTGGAGCCTTGGAGTGAGATGACCCTGTCCCGGCCTCAAAAGCCCTCTTGCGAGTCTTGGTCGCAGTGTACACAGTGTTATAGTTCTCTTGAGTGAGAGCATCACTGACAAACTCATTGAAAGTTACGCACTTAGTGCGGCCCATAGTCTTCAGCAACTTGGGACCCAAACCCCGCTTGAAACTGGCAATCTTTTTCGTCTCCGTGTTCACAAACTCAGGAGCATACCTAGACAAATGATTGAAAGCATGCAAATACTCCTTCAAAGTCTTGTTGCCCTGAGTTAACTGCATGAACTCGGTATGTTTCATTTCCATAACACCAGAAGGAATGAAATGCCCCTTAAAAGCATAACGGAACAGATTCCAGTCAAGCACAGTGTCGGCTGGAAGTGCTTCCCGATACTGATTCCACCAGATGCCTGCCGGACCTTGCAGTTGATGAGCGGCATATTCCGCCTTCAAACCTTCAGTCAACCGAAGCAAGCGGAACTTTTGTTCCACCGTGTTCAGCCATTCTTCAGCTTGAAGGGGCTCTTCAGCTTCTCTGAAAGGTGGGGGCTTTGTATCCATGAAGTCCTTGAAGCTACTGTACTGGTTAGGAGCTGGCCCTTCATGTGCATTGCGACCACCCTGATTCACCATCCGATTGATGGTCTTAGTGAGCATCCTCTGATTGTCCACCATCATTTGCATTAACTCAGCAGGATTCGGTGGTGGAGGAGGAGGAGGTGGATTCATGTTTGCACGCTGTTCCGCACCTCGGGTGCCACGAGACATCTAAAAAGACACAGTCAGTGAGCATTGATGATGACAAGATTTGCCGCAGAAGAACTTATATTTATGCCTGAAAGTATTCGAGAGAATAGCTTTACAAAAAGGCACAATAATTCAATTCCACAAAACAACATCACCAATCCAACACATGACAGAGATATCCGCAATATGCACCACAACGGGAAACATCGTCATAACATAACAAACATGTTAAGATTGCACATCGGGTCCATAAAGTTATTACACCATCACGGTACAGGCCATGAGTCAAGGTTCAAGTTCCGGATTACAACATGGTTACAAAAGCATCACCGCTAACTGCCAGACTACACAGGATCCCCACAAGACACTACCCACTACTCCCTACACTCCAGGCTCGTCGTCCGAGTCAGCATCGAAGATCGCCTCTCCATCCTCGTCGCTAACTGGCTCGAGCTCCTCGTCCTCCACATCCTCGTGCAAAGGTGGTGCAGCCGCCGCTGGTCCATCGACCTCCATACCATCATCATCGGCCACAATCACCTGAGGTCCCAACTCTGGATACACGGGTATAGGGCGAGGAATAGGGTGTAGCAAGTTGTTGAGACGGTGAATTTCCACAAGACTAGCCTCAATCTGATCATGCAGATAGTTCTCCCGCTCAAGAGACTGAACTCGGTGCATCTCCCATGCTCTACGCCTGTTCTCCGACACGCGGAGTGCAGTGTCCCTCTCACGAGTGATCTGCACCAAGCGCTCCTGTATGGTCTCCCTCTCTCTAGCTAACTGACTCGTCTGATCCTGCTTATGATCTCTCTCTCTAATGGCCTTTACCCACTGCTGCCTACGGTATTCTGCAATGTCTTCCCAGTCATTGCGGTCCTTCTGAGCTTACTCCAGGAGTCTAGATTGCTTGCGAAACTTGCGAGCACGCTTTTCAGCCTTCCGTTGCATCTCCTGAGCTCGGCGAACAGCTACCATCACCTGTGCATAGGTGCCCTCTCGCTGACTGATCAGCTTGAGCATAGCCATCATAGCACTCATAGCAGGACTAGAACTCTCAGCCCTTTCTCCCCTGCCTCGAACCAAAGCACAACCATCAGCCTGTTTCCACTCTGCTGCTGCTGGGTCAGCACGGGGAATGGAGGCCGCTGGTCCTCCCGTCAGCTCATCACCACACCTCTGACAAATATCGAGCAGGATAGTCTCGGCTGCAACCTGAGCTGCCTCCCAAGGGGTCTGCCCATCTGAGCTGCAAGTCCATCCTGTCCATGCAGGCTTGTCCCCATGTGGAGGGACAACTCCCTGCACAGCAAACCACTGTATCCCTCCGGTGCTCTCCAACTCCCACCAGGAATACTGAGGTTGCTCAGTATACCCGACAGTCTGTAACACTCTCCAGAGCAGGGTAGGAGTGCCAAACTCGTGCAAGAAAGTGTCACTGGGACGAGGTGAAGCGGGTGCGTCCATCTGTGGAAAGAAATAGGAATACCATGGGTAAAAGAGGATTAGTTTAAGCAACATTTATTTAATTAAAAGGGACGACATTGTAAGGGAAGGAGTAGACAGAATGTATGTATGAATGCGACATGATGCATGCACGAACCGTACGTCCTCACAAACTTAGAAAATTAACATTCTAACGGATATACGGTGGCATACATTCGTCTCTCGATACGATAACTATCGATTTACACGTGCGCTGTTAGAGTACCTGCAGAAAACTTCATTTCAGCCCAACAGTTCCCAATATATCACTCAAGAAAGCTGTAAACTAAGTGCACATTGTCTGGACATGCCCAATATGCACAAACAATGACACCACAGCTACCCGAGAAATTAAATGCTCCCCAATTAAGTTTCTTTCGTGGTGCCATGGTTTTGACATGTACCATTCCAGAAAACCACCGCGAACACTCCCCTAGACCGCCGTTTGGACGATCATGCTCTCACAGCTCACACTTACCAGAGCGTAGGTGCGACGTTGCATAATTTAAATCTAGCGACATATGTGACTAATTCACATATGAAGGCTACCTCCACCATTAGACCACAGGGCAGCATAGTGCGGTCATCACACATCCATACCTGAGTACTGCCGGAGATGTATAAATAAACCCCCCCCCAAGTCAGTACTTAAGTAGCCACCTATAGTCCTTATGTGGGCAAGGATGATTCGACCACTAGCATAACTTAAATATCGATTTACACCATTTTATTTAAAAACTCTTTTGTTTTTAAATACACAAACGCTGCATTTATAATGTTGAACTTGCTCCGATACCAGCTGTCACAGAACCGACCAAATTATAAGAGTACAAGTGTAGAAACGATCGACAAGCAATCAAGTTTCCAAACTTGAGCCCATATAATCCCGGTAGTCAATTGAAATCACGAAGGACTTCAAACCAACTTGCAACAAACCAAGATCGTAATAATTCAACATAAACACAGCGAATGTTACATAGTTATTCATTACCGTCGAAGCGGCACCACATCGGAGTTATTAAGTTATTACAACACAAGTTCGAAGTAGCGGAAGCAAAATAATTACACACACTTGTTCCAAAGTTCAGTTCCCAAGTTTTGTTATTGCCAGAGCCTACACCATCCTTCCAAAAGCATTAGATACGAAGTTGTTAGAGAACCGCGCCCAACGGTTAGTCTTCATCCCCAGCGGGATGGAGACAGTTCTTGCAGAAACCGTCATAGAAGATGTCATCTGCAACAGGTGGGAAATAAAACCCTGAGTACGAGAATGTACTCAGCTAGACTTACCCGTCTAGTAAAACATAAAAGACACCAAGGATCATGCAAGGCAAATATAAAAGTAGAGCTGGTTGACACGACATTTTTGCCAAAAGCCTTTATTAAGACTAACACAATGTAAGAGCATCATATTTATTTATTATCAGCCTATCACTAGATTAGCACCTGTACTACAACACATCACTTGATTAATACAAGCAATAATAACCATATCAGGTTCATCATCTGTTCTTCTTGCTATCATCATTATCATGAACCAAGTTCATTAGTGAATGCTACGTTTGCCGCTGCTCTGTCAAGTTCTCACTAACCGGGAGAGACGGCGATTCGAATCGAATTCCTATCCAGCTGGAGGGTTATTCCTAGCACTCACCCAAGCATCCCCCGTGGGAGAGCCAACGGGTCATCTTTGGTATAACTCAGGAATCGCGGCTCCGATCAGCGCCGCACTCCCAGGGCTACCACTCTGCCAGGGAGGTCAGGAATTTTAACTCACCTGCCTTTGGGCTTACGCCAATGGTCCCCCGCACACCGCACTTCCTCCGGTAGTGCGCACTTTATACTTGCCGGTCTTCCGGCCTGAGTCATACTACTCGGCTTCGCGGTCAGAACGAGTTATCTGGCCAACTAAGTGTCAGGCATGTGTTCAACATGACAAGAGGACGTACAAGGATCGGTCCTTAGCTGCCATAGACGGAGTTACTACAAACTTGCAAAACTCTGCCCGGCTTAAGTCAATTTAATCCAGTTCCAGCCACGATAGCACATATAGACCATCGTGATCCGACATAACCCTATATCGCGCAGGTGACAGGAAATCACCCGACTTCTACCGCTTAAAGCATGGCTAAGCTGCTACTCGACCCTAACTCTACAACCAAGGTAGGGGAAATTATCTGGACAAGGATGGATCAAAGTGCAGCAAAGGTTTCATCACAACTCCTATACTTAATGCATCAATAGATATAACATATTAAATAAACTTTCGAAATTAAAGGGAGGCTTAGAATGCTCCGGGGCTTGCCTTTCACGAACGAAGCTGGCTCGTGATTTGGGCACTCAACCTCCTCTTCTGGCTCCTCGGGTCCAACTTGCTGGACCTACACCTCTTGGCTGCCCTCCTGGCCTTCGGGAATCTCTTGCAGATCGAAGGAGACTGTCGCGTCCGATGCACCTATTGCATGCTCGGTGAATAAGAAGGTGTGCATATAAAAGAATGAATGCTTGATAACATAATGGATTCACTGGGCACTCATTTACGGAGTAACACAGTTATAATAAGTTCTCACAAGCTAATAAGTTACTTAGCCCAAAACCTATCATGATACTAAAACAACAAGCAACACAAAACAGGAGTAACTCAGTAAATAAATCATAACTAATGATAGACAGCTCCAACAAACATAAGTGAAGACATTCTGGAAAGCTTATGAAATTGTCTACAAACCATCTTTAAACATCACAGCAAGATTCAAACATTACACAAGTCATTTAAACAAAGTCCCAGGTTCTGTCCTAGAAAAACAGAAAGCACCTATTTTCTGGAACCTAACTTGGAACAGCCATAACTTTTAAACTATTGGACCAAATGATCCCAAATTTAAACCACAGCTAGCTTAATAAGTTTACAACAACTTTAATTTAGACAGGTTGCTCACAAAACCAAATTATCCTTAAGCAAAAGTTAAATTACTCCCTTGCTGTCCAGAACAGCCTTTACCCCCTTTAATTAATTATTTGAAGACATACCCAAAACATAAACCAGGCCAACCACATAGCTTACGAGCACAAGCATATCACAAGGTTACCAGAACACCAGATGATAACCCCCAAACATTTACTTAACAAAGCATTTATTAATTAATCCTAGATAGGAGCATAATTACAAGATGCCTAGTCAAAGTCCTCAGAAAAACCTACAAAAATCATAGAAGTATAAGTATAGCACCAAGGCATCACCATAAAAATTTCAGAGCAATTGCACATACCAAATTAAAGATATGCATTTAACATGTGCCAAGGTGTTCATTTCATAAATTCAGAAACATGACTTATATAGTGTCAAACAACAGATTTCAGATTATTTACATATTAGGAATACTAGGAACAGGTTTACCACCAAAATAGAGCACCAGCATAAACAGCATTTATTTTATATGATTTAATTAAAGAAACAAGCTACATTGCAATCATAAATTACATATCAAAACTGCAGTACTCCAAAAATCATGAAATATTTATCAAAGCACTCTAACACCATGCAGAGGCTACCATAAAATTTTCAGAGCAAACTAAGGAGTAAAACAAGAGATATGAATTTATCCAAGAATGACAAGATTAAATCCTTAATAATTATTTTCCCAGAAAACATGGTTCATTTTATATTTTTATTAAAAACTAGCCATCTCAAGGAATACCACAAAATTGGTTTCACAAATTTTGGATCTCAGAAACAGGAGATATGATTTTTGCAAGAAAGCCAAAAATCCAGATTCTGAATAAAAGAAAAGGAGGGAAGGAGGTGACACTGACAGTGGACCCCAGCTGTCAGGTTCTTCTTCCTCACGACCGGGGCGACTTTCGCCGGCGATTTCTCCGCGACGGCGAGGTCTCCGGCCAAACCAAGGGTACCAACGTGATCCCCAGACTCTAGCGACTCGATTGACCCCCTTTTTCCTACGGCGGAGCCACCGGAAGGGGCTCGCCGTCGACGATGGCGGCTCGACGGAGGTGCTCGGCGTTACGCCGGAGCCCTCAGGCCGGTAGAGCGTGACCTAGGACCTTCTACAGCACCAGCGAACTACGGCGAAGCTTTCTAGGTACGCGGCTTGGCTTGAAACCTCGTGGAACACGCTGGCCACGAGAGCACCCATCTCCGGCGGAAACACGGCGGCGCTGCGCACCGTGTCCGCCGACGGAGAGTTCGGTAGAGCGTCCACCAAGTGGCGCAAAACCTAGCTAGGAACCTAAGCAACCTCTAGGACCTAACCAGAGACGACGAGAGGCTTCACAGGGCTCGGCATTGGGCTCGCCGGAAAAGATGGTCACGGCGACTCGATTTGGGGGAAGAAGGGAATGGCGGCTCACCGGTGGATTTCACGGCAAGATGGTGGGTGGAGAATGGAGAGCGGTTCACGGCGGAGCTGTAGGTAGAGTTTGGTGAGCAATGGTGCAGCAAGGAACGCGCTCGAGCTCGCCGGAGTAAGCTCGCGACGGGAGCTCACGGCGGCCGCGTTTCTAGCGAGAGGGGCGAGGCAGAGCGGAAGTGGACGCGTCCACTCTGCTCGGGGCGACGCCGTGGACTTCATGCACGCGTTGGGAGCTGACAAGCGGGGCCAGGAACGGTGTACGGACGACAAATGTCGCCGTTGCTCTGCCGCCGGTCGGCCACGTCGGCGAGCTCCCTTCTGATTAAGACAAAACGATGGCCGACTGACAGAGCTACTTTGACAGCGATTTACTCCCAAACCAAAGCGAATTAGAACATGATATAGTTGACAAAGTCGGAGTACCAACTGAGTTCTACAACTTTGTCAATTGGAGCAAAAGCCAGATCGGCCTGGATTGAGAGATACAAGATTCTCAAAATCGATCAAGCAAACTGGTTTCGTTCCAGGACTTAGAAAATTTTCTAAGTGTTGGAAACAGCCCCAAATCTGCCTTGTGGGTCACTTTTGAGCTATTTGTGGTCATTTTCATGAGATGACCATAAAACAACTTTTGTTCCTTATAAAATTTGCTACAACTTTGCTGTAGGAAGTTTTGACATGCAAATATTTTATGAAACACTTTGTAAAAGCCTAAGCAAAAGAGGTTTTTAGGGCCTATTTACATAAGTAGGACTTAAGTGATTATTTTGGAGAAGTGATCAACATGAACATTGTTCCCAAGGTTAAGTTAAGCATAGATAAACCAATTACCAAGGCACAGAGCACAAACACAAGCATGGTTCACTCAAACATAAGCATAGGAAGCCTATTTAAGCAATTTAAATTACAATTTTGCATAGAATGACATGGCTCAATATAGATGATGATCATGCTATGCTTTGAGTAGATGATGATGCTCATGTTATGCACTTGCTTAATGCAACCATAACACTGGGGTGTTACACTTAACAACTGTTGACGGTTCTTTAGTATCAATTTTAATTATTAAATAAACAAGGGAAAAGACCAATATACAAACAACACCTAGAATTAGGGTTTGATCTGACAGAATTCTTGAGTTTTGTTGTTTATCTGTTTCTGCAGGGGGTTATCAAGAAATAAGGAAGAAAGGCCCACATGTCGGGATTACATAGAGATATTAACGCACCACGCAATTTTCTACCATCTAGAAGACTCTAGAAGCCACGGGAACAAACGGGAAGGCAATCAGGCCCGGGGGCAGCGCGCCCGCCCTCCCCCTTAGGGCGCCCGCCCAGGTGTTGTAGCCAAACACGTCCAACTTCACGGATCACGCTCCACCGACCTAAAGGATCAAGGATAACCGTTCAATCAATGTCGGTTTGATCCGACGGCCCACGTTCACCTAAGGGGACTATATAAGCAGACCCCCTGGCCCCTGAAGGAGACACAAGTTCATCATAGAGTTGAGAGGAGCCCTCGAAGGATAACGTCTCCTCTAAATAGACTTATGGCTTAGCATCCAATGTGAGTAGAATTAGTTCTTCTAGTTTCTACTAGATTGAGAGAGATAGAGTGGAGGTGTAGATCGGAGGAAGCCCAGCCTGTCGGTGTGTACTCCGAGGTTGTACCTGCGGGATCAAGTTCTCCTATAACGATTTCACACTCCTTAAATAATAAGGCCAAGTCATATCTTCTGCCTGATCCTATGGAGGAGGTAAAGGCTGCATCTCTAGAGCTTTTAGATGAACCAGACTTGGAAGAAGAAGCTCCTTTCTTCATAGAAGAAGAAGCCGAACCTTCTGAACCTGAACCCTTAGACGAGTTTGTAGAAACGCCTAGACCTCCCATAGAGTTTAAAACTTTACCACCCGGTCTTATCTATGCTTTCCTAAACAATAATCCAGAGTTTCCTGTGATCATTAGTGATAAACTCACTCAAGAGCAAACTCTGCGTTTGATGACCGTTCTTGAGAAACATCACTCAGTTTTTGGCTATTCACTCCAAGATCTTACAGGAACCAGTCCTATGATTTGTACCCATCGTATTCCAACATATCCTTCTGTTTCACCTTCTCGAGAGCCCCAACGTAGACTTAACAACGCGATGAAAGAGGTAGTTAAAAAGGAAGTTATAAAGTTGCTGCATGTAGGGATTATATATCCTGTGACGCACAGTGAGTGGATGAGCCCAGTTCAAGTTGTGCCTAAAAAGGGAGGCATGACTGTTGTTATGAATGAAAAGAACGAGCTAATTCCGCAACGCACCGTCACAGGATGGCGGATGTGCATAGACTATAGAAAACTAAACAAAGCCACGAGAAAGGATCATTTTCCTTTACCTTTCATAGATGAATGCTAGAGCGATTAGCGAACCATTCGTTCTTCTGTTTCTTAGATGGATATTCAGGGTATCACCAGATCCCGATCCATCCCGACGATCAAAGCAAAACCACTTTTACATGCCCATACGGAACTTATGCTTACCGTAGAATGTCTTTTGGGTTATGTAATGCACCAGCTTCTTTTCAAAGATGCATGATGTCTATATTTTCTGATATGATTGAAGAGATTATAGAAGTTTTCATGGATGATTTTTCTATTTATGGAAAAACTTTTGATAGTTGTCTTGAAAACTTAGACAAGGTTTTGCAAAGATGTGAAGAAAAGCACTTAATCCTTAATTGGGAAAAATATCATTTTATGGTTAGGGAAGGAATAGTGCTGAGACACCTAGTGTCTGAAAGAGGTATTGAGGTAGACAAAGCTAAAATTGAAGTAATTGAACAACTACCTCCACCTGCGAATGTAAAAGGAATTCGAAGCTTTCTTGGCCATGCTGGTTTTTATCGCAGATTCATAAAAGATTTTTCATTCATTGCTAGACCACTTACTCTTTTGCTAGCCAAGGATGCTCCTTTCGAATTTGATGATGCATGCCTAACATCTTTCAATTTATTAAAGAATGCACTCATCTCTGCACCAATCATTCAACCCTCTGATTGGTCGTTGCCTTTTGTAATTATGTGTGATGCTAGTGATTATGCTGTGGGGGCAGTTTTGGGACAAACTAAAAATAAGAAGCATCATGCAATTGCTTATGCCAGTAAAACTTTGACAGGAGCTCAACTTAATTATGCAACCAAAGCATCTCGCTGTTGTCTTTGCCATTGATAAATTTAGATCTTATTTAGTTGGAGCTAAAATAATTGTTTACACTGATCATGCTGCACTAAAATATCTGCTCACTAAAAAAGATGCTAAACCTGGCCTAATTAGATGGATCTTATTACTTCAAGAATTTGACTTAGAAATAAAAGATAAAAAGGGAGTAGAAAATTCTGTTGCTGATCACTTGTCTAGAATGTACTTTAAGAATCCACAGGAAACCCCCATCAATGATTCATACCGGGACAACATGCTCTACGGGATTAACAGGTCTGATCCCTTTTATGCAGATATTGTTAATTTTATGGTTTCAGGGTATGTACCACTAGGAGCAAACAAGAAGAAGCTTATTCAAGAAAGTTGTTCACATATATGGGATGAGCCATACCTCTTTCGAGTATGCTCTGATGGCTTACTCAGGAGATGTGTGACCATTGAGGAAGGATGGAAGATCATCGACAGGTGTCATTCATCACCGTATGGAGGTCAGTATAGAGCATTCCGTACACATTCAAAGATCTGGCAGTACAATGTATGAAGACACGAAGCAATATATCAGAAGATGTGGGCCATGTCAAAGGCACGGAAACATAAACACAAGGCATGCCATGCCACTCACCAACAATCTTCAGATAGAGCACTTTTGATATTTGGGGAATAGACTATATGGGTCCATTTCCCCCATCAAAGAAGTGTGAGTACATCTTGGTGGCAGTTGACTATGTCTCCAAGTGGGTAGAGGCACTACCTTGCAAACACACTGACAACATCAGTTCAAAGAGGATGTTTGAAGAAGTTATATTTCCAAGATTTGGAGTTCCTAGAGTAGTGATAAGTGATGGAGGAGCACACTTCATTGACAAACGCTTCAAGCAACATCTAGCAAAACATGGAATCCGTCACAACGTTGCTACCCCCTACCATCCTCAGACATGTGGCCAAGTAGAGACTTCCAACAAACAAATCAAGAATATTTTTCAGAAAACAGTCAATGAGATGGGAACGGCATGGAAGGACAAGTTACCCGATGCACTCTGGGCATACCGGACAGCATACAAGACCCCAATTGGAATATTCCCATACAAATTGGTGTACGGGAAGACTTGCCACCTACCTGTTGAACTAGAATTCAAAGCACACTGGGCCATAAGGAGATGGAATATGGACCTAGATGTCGCTGGGGACCATAGAAGAATGCAATTATCAGAATTGGAAGAATGGCGAGAGAAAGCATATCACAACTCGAAGATCTATAAAGAAAGAGTCAAAAGGTGGCATGACAAGAGGATCAAGAAGAAGGAGTTCACACCCGGAGATAAGGTATTACTTTTTAATTCTAGGGTGAAGCTTTTCAGGCATGGAAAACTCCGGAGTAAATGGGAAGGACCATTCAAGGTAATCAATTCATCATCACACGGAGCTATCACACTTCAAAATGATGAAGGTACGTTATTCAAGGTAAATGGTCAACGTCTTATATTAATTTTAGAGCCCAATAAAGAATTAGAAGAAATTGACGAAATCCATTTCTACCTTCCCATGGAGAATTAGAGCCCAACCTTTTTAACCTGACGTTTTAGGGACACGTATATATTTTCCTAATAAGTTTTGCATCTAGAAGCACGCTCGAGATTTCCTCCATCGCGGAAAACACATTTATGGTAAACCAGATAATTATACATGAAAGAGCATCTAGGCCACTAGTGATTTCGGTGATTAATGAAAATGTTGATTACTATGACTAACGTGTGCTTTACAGAGGCAAAGTCATTAGTGAGGTCATGGTAATACGTACTCGATGAACAGAGACGTACATGCCTACTTAATAGTGGAAATCGTTTCGGTTTTCAAAGGATGGTTGGACATCGTCAAGACTAGACTAGGTCTAAGTGCCATATCGTGAAATAGGGCACTTAGAGTAGTTTAGGACTTTGTTTTCCTTTGACCGTACTATTAAGAGGGGCTTTGATCTAGTAGCTTGACTTAGGCAAGGCTTTAGGTTTAGTTGTGGTGCACACTTGGTAAACCTAGCACTAGGCAGCTCAGAGATAGTCCTTAGATCGAGAGGAACAAACTTTGTTTTGGAACGATCGCATTTCGACGAAGTTAGGGTGCCTAAGTACGCACCAGACGATGCACCAGACGCTCTGTGAGTGCGTCCGGTGAGGTCCTATGCCGTTGGAGGGTTTCGGTGCTTAGGGTTAAGCACCGGACGCTGGCACTAGACTCACCGGGCAGCGTCCGGTCCCACACCTAGGGAGGTTGTAAACTTCCCTTGAGCACCGGACGCTAGCACCGGACGCACCGGGTAGCGTCCGGTCCCGTACTCAGGGAATTTGTAAAACTCTACCGAGCACAGGACGGTGCCACCGGACGCTAAGAGGTAGCGTCCGGTGACCTATCAGACGCAGGTACAATTAGTCGTTGTGTGTCACCAGACGCTCGGTGCAGAGCGTCCGGTGCAACATTAACAGCGTCCGGTGACCCCGTTTTCAGTGGAAAATGGTTGGCTGACCTTTGGACTTCATGGAGAGTATTTATACTCCTCCACGTCGTCCATGAGAGTACTCTTGCCCATTTGAACATCAGAGAAACTTGTTGTGGAGCAAGAGACTAGCAAGAGCCTAGAGAGGATTGAGATTTGAGTGATTTCTTGAGAGAATCCTTCTCTAGTGAATTCCAAGAGTCAAGTGTGCATCCACCACTCTCTAGAGCCTTGTTTGGGTCAAGTGAGAGTTCTTTGCTTGTTACTCTTGGTGATCGCCATCACCTAGACGGTTCGGTGGTGATTGGAGGCACGAAGACCGCCCGGAGTTCTTGTGGGTGGCTCGTGTCAAAGTTGTGAGCGGTTTTGGGCGATTCACTGCGACGGAGTGTCGAAGAATCAGCCCGTAGAGAGCACTTGGTCCTTGCACGGACCAAGGGGGAGCAAGACCCTTGCGCGGGTGCTCCAACGAGGACTAGTGGAGAGTGGCGACTCTCCGATACCTCGGCAAAACATCGCCGAGCACTTTCTTCCACTACTCCTTTACATTCTAGCATTTACTTTGTGTTTTTACATTCTTAGAATTGCCATGCTAGAATAGGATTGGAACTAGGTTGCAAAACTTTTATCCGGTAGCTCTCTAGTCACACTAGGCACAAGGGGTTGAATTAGAGCTTATAGGTTGCTTAAATTTTTAGAGAAGCCCAATTCACCCCCCCTCTTGGGCATCTTGATCCTTTCAATTGGTATCAGAGCCTAGTGCTCATTATTTAGGCGTCACCGCCTAGAGAAAGATGTCTAACGGGGATGGACCGCCACCCATGTTCGATGGGGATGACTTCCTATATTGGAAAATACGGATGGAGTCATACCTTGAGGCATGCAATGTAAAAGTGCCTAAAAGCCGCGACCGAAGGGTTTACCCCTTCGGAAAAAGACACCGCTCTTACTCCACAAGAGCAACAAAACGAGAAGTGGAATGCAGAGGCCAAAAACCACATCTTCAGAGGTCTTTGCAAAGAGGTGTTCAACCACGTTCGGAGCCACAAAACCACCCATGCTCTATGGAAGGAACTTTGTTCGCTCCATGAGGGATCAAAGAGTGAACGCGAGGAATGCTATGACTTGGTGATGAACAAGCTAAATACATTTGAAATGCTTCCCAAAGAAAATGCTAATGAAATGTATTCTCGCTTGAATGTGATTGTAGAGGAGCTTAATGGACTTGGGCTCACTCAAATGAGTGCGGCGGATGTCGCAAGGAAGATACTATGTGTGCTTCCCATTGAGAAATATGGGCACATAGTAACAGTGCTTCATCAAGGCGATCTCTCCACTGCTACACCAACCGCCATATTGGGGAAGATCAATGCTCATGAAATGTATATGCACATGAACCCCCAAGATGGCTCCTCATCGGCCAAGAAGAAGAAGAAGGATTTGGCCCTCAAAGCTTCTCACAAGGGCAAAGCCAAGAAGGTTGAAGTTGAGTCATCAACTTCAAGTGATGATGATGCATCCATTGCCCTCATGGTGAGAAGAACCACCAAGATTTTGAAGAAGCTCAACAAGACTGGAGTCAATTTTGACTCCAAGAAGAAGAAGTTCTTCACAAGTAGCAAGAGAAAGCCTATCTCCGAGATGGATTGCTACAATTGTGGTGAGCTTGGCCATCTCCGAGAAGTGAAAATTAAAATCTTGAACTTGAAAATTAAACACTTCTAGCAAAGCTTAAGTCTAGTGATGAGCTTAGAGACCAAAATGAGATCATGACCACTAAGCTCAAGGAGCTCAAACTCTCTTTAAAAGAGCTCAAAGAAAAACATGATAAACTTGAGAGTGTTCATGATGAGCTTATCACTAGATATAGAGCAATGAAAGAAGAGCTAACAACTCTAAAAGCAAACTATGACAACCTTGAGATAGCATATGAACTTGCGATTGATGAAACACATGTTGCTACTAACCATGTTGCTAAGCTTGATGTAGCCACATCTTGTGATGACTTACTTGTGGAGAGCACAAGCAAATGTGTTGATTGCAAGGGCAAGAAAGTGGTAGTGGTCGAGAGCTATGAGGACACTATCA
This sequence comes from Sorghum bicolor, assembly GCF_000003195.3. NCBI lineage: Eukaryota > Viridiplantae > Streptophyta > Magnoliopsida > Poales > Poaceae > Sorghum > Sorghum bicolor. Next base: position 26,182,248 of record NC_012870.2, on the reverse strand, counting down.
AGCTCAAGGATGAAATTGTCATGCTCAAGAAAGAGTTGCAAGAGCAAGCCAAGCACAAGACCATTGTGATTGAGTCACTTGATCAAGACAAGAAGCTTGCTTATGAGAACAAGTTGCTCAAAGAAGAAAATCAATATCTCAAGCTTGGTTTGATGTATGACAAGCAAGAAGAAGATGAGACAATCATCTTGGATGAGTTAGCAAGAAACAATGACCCAATCATCAAGAAGCTAACTCAAGAGAATAGCAAGCTCAAGAAAGAGAAGGAACATCTAACCAGGGGGTTAGCCAAGTTCACAAACGGGAAGGGCCTTCAAAGTGAGATTTTCATGAACACCGTCATGAAGATGCACAAGAGTGGGATTGGCTACAAGGCTCATCAAACAAAGCTCATCAAGTCACTAGCCGCTCATGATCAACCAAGCAAGCCAAAGCCAAGGAGATGCTTTGAGTGTGGTCGAGAAGGACACTTTGCTCATGAGTGTAAGGCACCACTACCACCACCCTTGCCCAAGCATGCAAGCCCATTTGCCTTCAATGCTCACTACATTATAAGGAAAGACAAGAGTGGCAAGGTCAAGGTTAGCTTTACGGGGCCGCCTAACAAGCAAAGGCCAAATAAGATTTGGGTGCCAAAGCAACTAGTAGAGAAGGTCAAGGGCCCTAAGCAAATCTGGGTCCCTAAATCTCAAGCTTGATCTCTTGTGTGTAGGTGAACTACAGGACCGGTGGATCACATTTGGTAATTGATAGTGGTTGCACTCAACATATGACCGGAGATCCCCAGATGTTCACCTCTCTTGATGAAGATGTTGACAACCAAGAGAAGATCACATTTGGTGACAATTCTAAAGGCAAGGTCAAGGGACTAGGAAAGTTTGCAATATCAAATGACAACTCCATCACCAATGTGCTCTATGTGCAATCATTGAGTTTCAACTTGCTCTCAGTTGGACAACTTTGTGATCTTGGATTTGAATGCTTATTCAAGAAGAAAGAAGTAATAGTGACCAAGGAGGATGACAATGAAGTTGTATTCAAAAGCTTCCGACACAACAACCTATATGTAGTTGATTTCTCATCCGATGAAGTTGATGTCAAGACTTGCTTATTCTCCAAGACCTCACTTGGTTGGTTGTGGCATAGAAGGTTAGATCATGTTGGAATGGGCACACTCAAGAAGTTGATGAAGAAGGAATTGATTAGAGGCTTGAAGGATGTGACATTTGAAAAAGACAAGCTTTGTAGTGCATGTCAAGCGGGCAAGCAAGTGGCAAACACTCATCCAACCAAGGCCTATGTCTCTACTTCAAGAGTGCTTGAGCTACTCCACATGGATTTATTTGGAACAACCACATATGCTAGTCTTGGAGGCAACAAATATTGCTTGGTCATAGCTGATGATTTCTCTCGGTACATTTGGACATTCTTCTTGCAAGACAAGGCCGAAGTTGCATCCATATTCAAGAAGTTTGCAAAGAATGCCCAAAATCAATTTGAAGTCAAGATCAAGAAAATTAGAAGTGACAATGGCAAAGAGTTTGACAACACCAACATTGATGAGTATTGTGATGAAGTGGGAATCAAACATGAGTTCTCCTCAACATACACACCACAACAAAATGGGGTTGTAGAAAGAAAGAATTGGACATTGATCACCTTGGCAAGAACAATGCTAGATGAATACAACACTTCAGAGAAGATGTGGGCCGAGGCAATCAACACCGCATGCTGTGCATCAAACCGGCTCTTTCCTCACAAGTTCCTAGAGAAGACACCATATGAGTTGCTCAATGGGAAGAAGCCCGATGTCTCATTCTTTAGAGTGTTTGGGTGCAAATGCTACATCTACAAGAAGCGCCAACACTTGGGCAAGTTCTAAAGAAGATGTGACATTGGCTACTTGGTTGGCTATTCATCAAAATCCAAGGCATATAGGGTCTTTAACCATGCCACAAACATGGTTGAAGAAACATTTGATGTTGAATTTTATGAAACTAATGGCTCCCAAGGAGCAAGTGATAATCTTGATGATGTAGGTGGTGAACCATTGAGGGATGCCATGAAGAACATGTCGGTGGGAGACATCAAGCCAAAAGAAGATGATGATGTGCAAGTCATTGAGCCACCATCCACCTCACATATACCACAAGATGAAGACAAGGATGTGAGAGATGCTCATGAGGACACTCAAGTCACTCATGAGCAAGCGGTGGCACAAGCACAAGATGTTGATGCTCCCCATCCAACCCCTCAAGTGGCGCCAAGAAGAACATCACATCTCCTCCAAGATCACTCTCAAGATCTCATCATCGGGAGTCCATCACGTGGTGTAACTACTCGCTCTAGACATGCTTTATTTATTGAACATCATGCTTTTGTGTCTTTTGAAGATGAACCAAAGACTATAGAGGAAGCTCTTCGTGATGCTGATTGGATCATTGCCATGCAAGAGGAGTTAAACATCTTCTCTCGCAACCAAGTATGGACACTTGAAGAGCGACCCAAAGATGCAAGAGTGATTGGAACAAAGTGGGTCTTCCGAAACAAGAAGGATGATCAAGGCAAAGTGGTGCGAAACAAGGCAAGGCTTGTGGCAAAAGGCTTTTCACAAGTGGAAGGTCTTGACTTCGGTGAAACCTTTGCACTGGTGGCAAGACTTGAAGCAATCCGTATCCTACTTGCATATGCCTCTAGCCATGATATCAAGTTATTTCAAATGGATGTGAAAAGTTCTTTTTTGAATGGCTATATTAATGAGCTTGTCTATGTTGAGCAACCCCCCGGTTTTGAAGACCCTAGGTACCCCAAGCATGTCTACCAGTTGTCCAAGGCTCTCTATGGTCTCAAGCAAGCTCCTAGAGCTTGGTATGAGAGGCTTAGGGACTTCCTCATTGAGAAGGGCTTCAAGATTGGGAAAGTTGACACAACACACTTCACCAAGAAAATGAATGGGGAAATCTTCATTTGCCAAGTTTATGTTGATGATATTATTTTTGGCTCTACTAATGAAGATTTTTGCAAGGAATTTGGTGATTTGATGTCCAAGGAGTTTGAGATGTCCATGATTGGCGAGCTATCCTTCTTCCTAGGATTTCAAGTAAAGCAAATGAAGGAAGGGGTCTTCATCTCTCAAGAGAAGTACACACAATATTTTCTCAAGAGATTCAAGATGATGGATTGCAAGCCAATCAAGACTCCCATGGCATCAAATGGGCATCTCAACTTGGATGAGGGAGGTAACCCAATTGACAAGACTCTCTATCGTTCCATGATAGGAAGTCTACTCTACCTCACCGCATCTAGGCCTGATATCATGTTTAGTGTGTGTATGTGTGCTAGATATTAAGCAATGCCTATGGAATCTCAATTGATTGCCGTCAAGAGAATTCTTAGGTACCTAAAATACACACCTTGCCTAGGCTTGTGGTATCCCAAAGGTGCAAGATTCCAACTTGTAGGCTATTTCGATTCGGATTATGCCGGGTGCCGCATTGATAGAAAAAGCACATCCGGAGGGTGCCACTTCCTAGGTAGATCACTTGTCTCTTGGATGCCAAAGAAACAAAATAGTGTTGCCTTGTCAACGGCCGAGGCGGAATACATTGCCGTCGGTGCTTGTTGTGCACAAATACTCTACATGAAACGAACTTTGCTAGACTATGAAGTAGTACTAGACAAAGTACCTTTGTTGTGTGACAACGAAAGTGCCGTAAAACTTGCAAACAACCCGGTTCAACACACCCGCACTAAACACATTGACATCCGCCACCACTTCATTAGGGATCATGTTGCTAAAGGTGACATATCTCTAGAGAATGTGGGAACATAAAATCAATTGGCGGATATCTTCACAAAACCCCTAGATGAAGCTAGGTTTTGTATGTTGAGAAATAAACTTAATGTGCTTGATCTCTCTAACTTCACTAAAAGATGAAGTTGTGTGTTGAAACTTGTAAATAGCTTTTGCTTTGCATATCATGCATACCAAAACTAAAAAAAATTGTGTGTAGGGCTTGTCTAACATGGCTAAGATAACCCCCTTGTGTGTGTGAAAAAGCTTAACCTTGGATCAAACTGGACAAGCATTAGTTTACTTTCAAGTGTTGCATCTCACCTCATTTCATATGCATGCTTATTAGTTGACCGTTTCTTTTCGGTTATTCTTTAAGCATCCGTTGTGTTCGTCCATAGATAGGGGGAGCATTCAAAGCTCATCATGACTTAAACCCCTAGCTTTATGGCCATAAGATGCTCCTTGGTGATTTCTCGCGACTATTTTCATAAAAACTACTAAGCCTAAGGCTAAATATTTGTGAAAATTTGAGAGTTTGAGAGAGGTCACTCATACTAGTTCCACTTAGTGTTTATTTGTGTGTCCTTGAAGTTGGAACTTGGTTGGGTCAAAAATCAGACGAGGTTCAAAGTTGGAAAAGGACTCAGAGGGGCACCGGACGATGCACCGGACGCTGTCTCAGTGCATCCGGTGCGGTGAGTATGCAGGACTGCACTCACCGGACGCAGGAACAGTGTCCCTGCAGTGTCCGGTGATGTGCGTTCGATGCTCGACCAGGCGTGCCCTAGGCACCGGACGCTGAGGCCAGCGCCCGGTGGCCATCGTCCGGTGGTATGCCGATTTCCAAACCTCTCTGCGCATGAGTCCGGTGGTCACCGGACGCGTCCGTTGCCACATTCATAGCGTCCGGTGACCCCGCGGAGGGCACATTTAACCCGCGCCCAGAGGTTGCTCGCGGACAGTTTTCTCCTTTCTCCCTCGCGAAGCCGACCGCCCCGTGCCCTAACTCGCCGCATGGGACACCGCCGCCGTCGATTTCTTCGATCCCCGACGACCTCGGCCCTTTCCCTCACGCCAGATCCGCCCCCGACTTCACCCTCTCCCTCCTCTTCTCGCGCAGATCCAATCTCACGGGGATTCAAGGGTTTGGGTGAGTCTTTTGATCCTCGCCCTTAAGGTGTTTGATCTTATGTGTAAGGATTCGATTGAGGTTTTTGATCTCGATCTTTTACGTCTCATCTGTGCAGCACCTTGAGGAGTCAATTTGCATTCTCCGATGCATTCCAATCGCGATATTTCATCCGGAACGCATCTCGTCATCGGATCGTAAGCAGTTCGCGCCCGTTCTTTATCTAATCTTGCGATCTATAGGGTTTTCTCACCTCTAGCTATTATGTTTGCTTATGTATGCCCTATCTTTTCTATCTCTTGCAGCACGTTGATCTCTTGTGGCAGTTGGCTAGTTGTCGGCAGTTATTTCAGACAGTTGTTCTTGCGATGGCTTGTTGCAAGAACGTCAGTGGTCCGGCAGCTGGTTCAGGAGGCTCTCTAGGAGGTGATGGTGGAGGTGATCCTCCCCGTTGCCTTTCAGCAGCAGAGAAGGGCAAGGGAAAGAAGCTGGCCGCCAAGAAGAGGAAGGCTAGCGATAGAGAGGCAGAGATAGCAGAGGCAGTTGCAGCAGCAGCAGAGGCAGCTGAGAGGGGTGGACGGTCAGGTGCCCTGAGGATTGGGGCCGATCTCACGCCACGTCAGAGGCGTGCCGTTCTTGAGGCAGAGGCTATGCATGGATCACCTCTTGGCACCATCATGCTAGGAGGACAGCGTGTCAGGATTACGGTTAGAGATCCAGCTCAGGAGGACCCGGACATAGAGACAGAGACAGAGGCCCAGGTAGAGGGTCTAGCAGAGGCACATCAGCAGGAGCAGCCCCTTAGGAGGTCGACTCGCACTCGTACTCAGGCCACTCCTCGGACTGGTACGCAGGGTCAGTCTACCTCCACTGCTCGCACTACTCCAGCTATAGGCACTCTAGCTCCTCGTCAGGCACTAGTGAGGATACACAGGGACTATACTCAGGTTTCAGCTCGGGAGATCCAGCACCTGCGGTTCGTTCCATTTCCCACTTGGTTTCCACCTGCCAGGGATCCGAGAGCTAGTCCCAGGTTTTACACAGTGGTCCAGGAGGACATCTACGAGGCACTAGTTCACTCATAGGCTCAGTTCCGAGAGCATAGAGTGGTCGATCTTGAGATTCTAGGAAACGTGGTTGGTGCAGACATCACGCAGTACTTCACATACCTCCACGGTCTCCCAGAGTTGCTCGCTTTGCCTGGTACTTACTGTGAGCAGTGGGTCAGAGAGTTCTATGCCTCAGTGTGGGTTTCTCTGGATCACAGCTATATCCACTACGCACTGGCAGGCACAGACTATAGGGTGACAGCACAGAGTGCCATAGAGGTCCTTGGGTTGAGAGCCTACCCCACCAGGATTCATGAGCTGTGCTACGGGAACTTCGAGCCCCCTCAATGTCCTCACGGTGGTGAGATACCACCAGTTGACTTTGTGGCTCCCTGTTTCCGTCAGCCGTTTGGAGAGGGCTCTAGCAGGACGGTGGGAGATTTGACACGCCCAGCCAGGATCCTCGACTTTATGTTGAGGAAGACACTCCTCCCCAGGACAGGCTACAGGGATGGCTTCAGCAGGATACAGCAGTGGTTGGTAGCCCACCTCATCTCGAAGACTCCATTTGACTTGTGGGATCTGATAGTCTCAGACATCGAGGACACTGTTTCAGAGAGCTTCAGGGGACAGCGTCAGTTGCCGTATGCACATTGGATCACCATGCTTATTCTTCGTGCTAGGTCAGTACCCCTTCTAGCTCACCTGCAGAGAGACCTGTCAGACTCAGACACGGTCTTTCCCCACTATGACCCCAGGCAGATGCTGAGAGCACACTATGACCTTCGAGCTCCACCACCTCCTAGTGCACCACGTGGCCTGGTGCCCCCACCTTCTCCTAGGGGCACTCGTAGTTCAGGAGTAGTACCAGAGACCGAGGAGGAGCAGGACATAGCTATTGGGGCATTTGCAGATGCAGAGGCTGAGGAGGATTTTGGTTTTGCTTCGGACAGCTCGGACGATGACTATCATCCTCCTATGCCAGACCTTCCTCTGAGGACGCACGACCACGAGGCAGGAGGTTCCTCGAGTGCTACGGACCCTGCACTGCTTGCTATACTAGAGGGGATGAGAGCCGATCAGCGGCGGGCAGGTGAGGAGCAAGCGAGGAGAGATAGGGACCAGGCTGCCATCAATGCAGCCATGCAGGCTAGGTAAGACGAGCTTCAGAGATAGCTTCTGACCTTCTAGGAGCAGCAGCTTGCGTTCCAGGCTCAGCAGACAGTGATGATGGCCGCTCTTATGGCCGCCTCAGGGATTCAGCTCCCCCAGATCTAGCTCCCAGGCACTTCGTCTGTTAGGCCTCCCACTCCAGCACCTCAGAGTTAGAGCCAGCCACCGCTTCAGCTTCCCGCTCAGAGTCAGCCATTCTCAACGCCACAGCACTAGGTCTCTCAGGGTGCTATCTTATCTAGTTTTGAGTAGGTACCGCAGTTTACGCCTCTCCACTCTGGTTTCACTCCACAGTCAGCGACAGTGTCTCAGCTAGTGTTGGACTCATCAGCAGGCCAGCATATCAGTTTCTCGTATAGTGCTCTGACTGGTGACCCTACGCCTCCACCTGTGCAGGCCCCTACAGCCTTTACGGTCCCAGTCACCACTACAGAGCGCTTGTCGTCGTCGGTAGCTTCGTCTGAGCAGCTAGCACCTTCTTCTACCGTGCCAGAGTCGTCAGCTACAGCGACTGAGTCCGTGCCGGCCTCGTCAGCAGGACTTGAGCAGCCCGCACAGCTTGTGACAGCTTTAGCGCCTCCAGAGTAGACCCAGACTGCTTCGCCAGCTCTTGCAGCCTCAGAGGGTCACTCCACCTCCTCCGACTCGACAGCCGATGGATCCGATGATGCAGCCTGTTTTGAGGCCGTGCCGAGGGACTCTTCTGCTCCGCCTCCACCTCCATCTTCTTAGGTTTTTGGCGCTTGATGCCAAAGGGGGAGAGAGTTGTGAGTATGAGAGTTTGGGTGAGCTAGAGAGCTAGAGAGGGCGTTTATTCTTTTGATATACTCTTTTGTGTGCTACTCCATGATGCATCATGTTTACTTTTATGCACTCCACTTGTGTGAGATTTTTTTTGTGAGATACTCTCTGGTTGTGAGACATGACTTATGTTTATTTGCATATCCTTATGTCATGTGTTTGGCTCATATTACCTTTGCTTCCGCGTTTTTACTCCAATGTACTTTGAGCCATTTGTGTTTATATCCTGTGTACACATCTCACATATTTGGGTGCAGGATGTTGACTTGGTCGATATAAGCATGCCTAATCCCTTTGCTCTTATTGTATCATGCTTATTCAAACCAAGTCATTTGAAAACCTCACTTCTTTTCATACTCAAGGTTATTGTCATCAATCACCAAAAAGGGGGAGATTGAAAGAGCATCTAGGCCCCTAGTGATTTTGGTGATTAATGACAATGTTGATTACTATGACTAACGTGTGTTTTGCAGAGGCAAAGTCATTAGTGAGGTCATGGTAATAGGTACTCGATGAACAGGGACGTACATGCCTACTTAATAGTGGAAATCATTTCGGTTTTCAAAGGATGGTTGGACATCGTCAAGACTAGACTAGGTATAAGTGCCATATGGTGAAGAAGGGCACTTAGAGTAGTTTAGGACTTTGTTTTCCTTTGACCGTACTATTAAGAGGGGCTTTGATCTAGTAGCTTGACTTAGGCAAGGCTTTAGGTTTAGGTGTGGTGCACACTTGGTAAACCTAGCACTAGGCAGCTCAGAGATAGTCCTTAGATCGAGAGGAACAAACTTCGTTTTGGAACGATCACGTTTCGATGAAGTTAGGGTGCCTAAGTAGGCATCGGAAGATTCACCGGACGCTCTGTGAGTGCGTCCGGTGAGGTCCATAGCCGTTGGAGGGTTTCGGTGCTTAAGGTTAAGCACCGGACGCTGGCACCGGAGTCACCGGGTAGTGTCCGGTCCCACACCCAGGGAGGTTGTAAACTTCCCTTGAGCACTGGACACACCGGGTAGCGTCCGGTCCCGTACTCAGGCAGTTTGTAAAACTCCACCGAGCACCGGACGGTGCCACCGGACGCTAAGAGGTAGCGTCCGGTGACCTGTCAGACGTAGGTACAGTTAGCCGTTGTGTGTCACCGGACGCTCGGTGCAGAGCGTCCGGTGCAACATTAACAGCGTCCGGTGACCCCGTTTTCAGTGGAAAATAGTTGGCTGACCTTTGGACTCTTTGGGGAGTATTTATACTCCTCCACCTCGTCCATGAGAGTACTCTTGCCCATTTGAACATCAGAGAAATTTGTTGTGGAGCAAGAGACTAGCAAGAGCCTAGAGAGGATTGAGATTTGAGTGATTTCTTGAGAGAATCCTTCTCTAGTGAATTCCAATAGTCAAGTGTGCATCCACCACTCTCTAGAGCCTTGTTTGGGTCAAGTGAGAGTTCTTTGCTTGTTACTCTTGGTGATCGCCATCACCTAGACGGTTCGGTGGTGATTGGAGGCATGAAGACCGTCCAGAGTTCTTGTGGGTGGCTCGTGTCAAAGTTGTGAGCGGTTTTGGGCGATTCACCGCGACGGAGTGTCGAAGAATCAGCCCGTAGAGAGCACATGGTCCTTGCGCGGACCAAGGGGGAGCAAGACCCTTGCGCGGGTGCTCCAACGAGGACTAGTGGAGAGTGGCGACTCTCCGATACCTCGGCAAAACATCGCCGAGCACTTTCTTCCACTACTCCTTTACATTCTAGCATTTACTTTGTGTTTTTACATTCTTAGAATTGCCATGCTAGAATAGGATTGGAACTAGGTTGTAGAACTTTTATCCGGTAGCTCTCTAGTCACACTAGGCACAAGGGGTTGAATTGGAGCTTATAGGTTGCTTAAATTTTTAGAGAAGCCCAATTCACCCCCCCTCTTGGGCATCTTGATCCTTTCAATACAGATGGAAAGTTTCGCACGCACGGCGGCGGGAGTAACCCGAACAAACCCTAGAGGCACTTTTTGACCCCTATATAAACAGACCCCTGACGTCAGTTTTCAAACACCAATCTATTCAAGCCTTCTCTCCTTCTTCAATTAGAGCTTGATTAGTCTCTCGCTGCTCCAATGGCCGAAGAGTTCCACGACGATTGGGAAGTTGTCCCCTTCAACCTCAACATGAAGCCTAAGGAAGACCCCAACGCCCACGCTCTCGTCCTGGCCAACACACAGCGATAGCTAGAAGCCATGCCATTACGCCAGCGCAGCTCCGCCCAATCTTACCATGCTCAACCAGTTCTCACCGCACCGCCGCAGCCCCTACTTCTCAAGGGACCATCAGCCAAGAAGGAGGCCACCGTCAACGTGCCAGCCGGCACTAGGATCCTTCCACCCAGACCCAATGAGAGGGTTGTTGGAGTCAAGACCAACCGGAGCGTCGAGATCTGCAGTATCTGCTACACTACGGAGGAGGAGAGGCCTTACTTTGAGGGGATTAGAGCAGCCAAAGTCCGTTTCATCTCTCCAAAGGCAGCCCCGAAGCACGCTCTCAATGCTTTCGAGACACCTCCTAAGCGTCGCAGGACTATAGTGGATATTGATGAGGACGTCTGTAGGCTAGACAGGGCAATCATAGACCTCCAGTCCTCGGTTAACTCTATCACTAGGCAGCTCTCTAACCACAACACCGTGATACTAGGTCTTAGGCATGATCTTGCTAGTGCCAATAAGAAGATCAGGGAGTTAGAGCGCCGCTAAGTTATCTAGATTAGATATTGAGGCAATGCATCTTAGTTATTTATCTTTAAATTTGGTTTAGATCTATTATTAGCTTCAATTACTAGTCATTTGTAATAAATGCCTCAAGATTAATAAAGATTATTATTATTATTATTATTATTATTATTATTATTATTATTATTATTATTATTATTATTATTATTATTATTATTATTATTATTATTATTATTATTATTATGTCTTGTGTGTCTCTACTTTATTTTTATATAAGAAAGCAGAAAACAAGTATAGAGGAGATCCCTCGACATGCCAAACACACTTCGACTACACCACTCTACGATTCCGGTACATACTCTGCACACTTTACACATACACATATATCTTGGTTCATGCAGAATATTGTCTCCGACATGATAAATTAAAAAGATTAAAATGTTTCTAATCATGATTAATCTCACTCTGTGATATTTCCTGAAAAAGCCTGCAACTATTGAAAAATCATTTTAAAAACCTTGTGTTACTTAAGTCATTGTGGAATGTGAGATGGTAGGGTATGAGTACCTTATTTTTGATATCATTGTTGCTTGGAGAATTTATTCAAAAATTCTAGCTACCATCCTCAGTGTTTTATATGCCTGATAAACCTAAAAACATGATAATTATAAAAGTTATCTGCTCTGTATTGAGTTTGTTCAAAATGAATTAGACCCTTGTTGAGAGATTTATCATGCTCCTAAGATCAAGACATTTATTCAGAAAGATTCACTCTTTCGAAGTATTATTGCGTTAGAGGCATGGGCTATGCAAAAATATATTTCGAGGAAATAAAAAGGAGCAAGTGCTCGACAACCTCGCAGAAAAAAATGGACAAGTGTCCGATAGTAGAATTAGGGGTACCTCGGTATCCACGTGAAAAAAAGAGAAAAGAAAGAAAATGATAGCCCATGGTCCCTCTAATAAGCATTATGCCAGCAAGAGTTGACAAGTTTTTAATTTCCAAAGTCTTTGATCTAAGAGTATGACATTCCTCTCCTCGGACCCTGTTTTGATCAGGCAAGAAATGCAAAGTAAGTATGCTTGAGAATTTTTGCAAATTAAAACAGCCTCAGTGAGATATATAAAAGATAATGAGTGACCTGAGAGAACCTATAAGGATAAAGGTATGCTAAATTTCTTTCAAAAATATAAGGTATGCTAAATTTCTTTCAAAAATATACAAAAACTCCAAGTAACAGGATTGAGAAGAAAGGACCTCTACTAGTGGATTTTTGCACCTTGCAGATATAAAGAGAATGCTTTATGATGTTTCAACCCCAGATATTTTTCTTAACCATCCTTTTCTCGAGGACGAGTAAAAGCCTAAGTATGGGGGTATTTGTTGACGGTTCTTAAGTATCAATTTTAATTATTAAATAAACAAGGGAAAGGACCAATATACAAACAATACCTAGAATTAGGGTTTGATCTAACAGAATTCCACGAGTTTTGTTGTTTATCTATTTCTGCAGGGGGTTATTAGGAAATAAGGATATTAACGCACCGCGCAATTTTCAACCATCTAGAAGACTCCAGAAGCCATGGGAACGAACGGGAAGGCGATCGGGCCTGGAGGCAGGGCGCCCGCCCTCCCCCCTAGGGCGCCCGCCCTGGTGTTGTGCCCAATCACGTCCAATCTCACGGATCATGCTCCACCAACCTGAAGGATCAAGGATAACTGTTAAATCAATGTCGGTTTGATCCGACGGCCCATGTTCACCTGAGGGGACTATATAAGCAGACCCCCTGGCCCCTAGAGGAGACACAAGTTCATCATAGAGTTGAGAGGAGCCCTCGAAGGATAACCTCTCCTCTAAATTGACCTAGGTCTTAGCATCTAATGTGAGTAGATTAGATCTACTAGATTGAGAGAGATAGAGTGGAGGTGTAGATCGGAGGAAGCCCGGCCTATCGGTGTCTACTTCGAGGTTGTACCTGCGGGATCAAGTTCTCCTAACACGAAGCTTGTTCCTAGGATTCTTCAGTAATTCGACTTCTAAATACTAGTAAGTTCTTTTTTATTTGTTCTTTGGTTTATGAGTTTACTTTAATCTCTTCGCGTAGAGTTTAGAGTAATCACCTCTAGCGTAGACGTGGTGTTTGGGCTAGGATACTCATAGATAATCCCTGACTAGCTGGACCGTGGTAGTAGCGAGGAACGTGACATTTCCGAGTTACCTTTGCAGACCATATCTCATTAGCAGGACGGATAGGGTTTATAGGTGCGGGTTGAACATCCTCTGTGGTGTCTAGATTTTGTGAGCCTCCCCGATAGACCAGTAGATCATCCTTACCAAGGTTAGAACGAGACTACGGTTGCAGTCTTCTCTATATATCACTGTTGACGGTCCTTAATGCTCACATTTAACCATCAACTAATCATGGAAAATGATCCAAATATAACCAACACCTAGACTTAGGGTTTTATCTGACAGAATTCCACGAGTTTTGGTGTTTGTCTATTTCTGCAGGGGGTTATCAGGAAATATGGAAACGAGGCCCACATGTCGGGTTAATGACGGGATATTAACTTGACGCCCAATTATCTACCATCTAGAAGAGTCCAGAAGCCTCGGGAGCGAACGGGATACGTAACGGGGCCGGGCACTTGGCGCCCGCCCTCCCTCACTGGGCGCCCGCCCTCCCCCCTGGACCAATCAGGGCGAAGCTCGGGGATCATGCTCCACCGACCTAATACTTCAAGGAAAACCACACGATCAATGTCGGTTTGATCCGACGGCCCAGATTCATCTGAAAAGACTATATAATCAAGCCCCCTGGCCCATAGAGATCATACCTCTTCTACAGAATCAAAGTTAGGGTTTCAATTCTTCATCCAAGTAGAGAGGATCCCTCTAGTTCTTCTAGTTCTACCTCTAGTTCATCTAGTTCTAGTTCTAGTTCATCTAGTTCTAGTTCTAGTTCCTCTAGTTCTAGTTCTAGTTAGTTCTAGATGTAATCTAGAAAATAGGGAGAGAGAAGAGGAGAGCGGAGGAGGATCGAGGAGCCGGGTCTGTCGGATCTTCCTCAACATTGTACTTTTGCAGCAACTGGTTCGTTCTTCATCGTTCTCTAGGTTCTTCAATTCATAATCCTGAGTTCTTTCATTACTTTTATTTACATTCAAGTTATTTATTGGATTCCCGCTTGCATCAAGTGCTCTAATCTTTGCAACATTAGAGTAGTAATTAATAGATTAGACATGGTGTTTAGTCTTGCAATTTACTTGGAATTGCACCCAATCCTACGGATTGTTGTGGTAGCCCTAGGGTAGTGACAGCCCTAACGGTCGACGTATTCCACCATGTTCGGATCGGTGTTTGTAGGACCGTAGTCAGACCTTCCTAGCCCCCTTCTCATCTCTTTCTGTGGTTAGTGCTCTGATGTCCCGAAATAGATAATCTTGAAGTAATTCTTGATTCTTAGATCAACTAGAGAACTTTCAGGAAACTTCCTCTCTTCCCACCAAAAATAATTATATAGTTATCCTTGGGCGATCTTGGATCTTAATTAGTACACTCACGTTCTCTGTGGAAAATCGATACTCTGGAATACTCCCGGGTGAAGGCTACATCGGTATCCGTGCACTTGCGGATTTTTCTATTTGTGTTTGAAATACCCAACAAGCTTCCTGGCGCCGTTGCCGGGGAACGGTAGCTGTGCTAGTTTCGAACCAAGTCGTCTGTGTATCCTTTTTCTTTTCCCTTTTTACCACACTCACCTTACCATTTTCACCATACCATATGGATTTCACTCCTATTTATAAATTCTTTGCTCCAAAGGGCGAGTTATTAGAGCCACCACCATCATTACATCCAATTCTTACAGATGGCTACGACCTCGGCCCTGATCTAATAGCCATGATTCAGGAGCAACCCTTCTCTGGGCAAGTAGATGAAGATCCATACACCCACCTTAGAGAATTCGAGCAGTTGTGCTCTTGCCGATCTATTTCTGGCATGACACAAGAAACCCTTAAATGGAAATTATTTCCATTCTCCCTTTTGGGAAGAGCAAAAAAGTGGTATGCTCATTCTGTAGGAGGCGTTAATGGAAATTGGGACGAACTTCGGGACAACTTTTGTCTCGCTTTCTTCCCACTCTTTCGAATCGCTGACCTTAGAATCAAAATTCTTACATTCAAACAAAGAGAGAAGGAAACTTTAGGAGCAGCTTGGGCTAGGTTCACAAGCCTTACCAATTCTGGTCCAAACCTTTCCCTACCTGACCATGTACTGTACTACCACTTTTATCGTGGTCTAAACACGGAAGCTGCTCTTCACCTCGACATTGCTTCAGGAGGCTCATTCACACACAAACTCACAAATGAGGGGAGAGCTATCCTAGAGAGAATTCTTGAAAATACCCCTTACATAGGCATTTATGATGAGTTTCCTAAAGAAGAAAAAGAAGTCGAGACTGATCCTAAACCAAAAGATGAGGAACTTGCAACCGAGTTAGAAATTCCACCTGACCGATCCATTAATTTGGTTGTAGAGAAACCTCCTGATAAGGGAATGCAAAACCAACAAAGGGATGATGAACCACCACCTTTAGAGCATCCCTTTGAATTCGAGGAAGATCTTTTTGAAGATTATGGAAACACCTCGAATTTTCCTATCCAAACACGACCTCTAGCAAGGACCACTCAATCCACTCTAAGAGTAGAATCTGTTGACATAGAACACATCAAAAGCCTTTCGGCTATTCTGAGTTATGAATGGCTAACAGAAGCAGAGCTGTCTCCTGAGGTAGCTCGAATCATCACTCCTTCAACCATTCTTCTGTGCCAAATTAGAAGGTCCCCTAGGAAGGTCCACTACAATCCATATGTTGGGATAAATGTTATTTCCAAGGAGTTAGCTGACACTCTTTATCCCAACGAGTCCATAACCCCATCTCAAAAACATTTACAAAGTCCATCTGGATTAATTCTAGAAATCCATGGGGTATTAAGGGCAGTTCCTGTTAGAACCAAGGACCCTGGAATATGTCTAGATTTTCACATTTTTGACATAACGGAGATTCCTCTCTTGATTGGCAGACCAATCATAAAACTTCTACAAGAACAACCACAACGAGGTCATTTAGACTTCAAGGTTGGGAATTCCACTATTGTTGTTCCTCTTGCTAGATCAATTAACACGATAGTGGAACCCAAACTTGAACCAGATCCTATTGAAGAGATCTTAATGCTGACTCAAGAGGAGATGGCCCAACCATTCTTTAATCATGAACACTCTGTTCAAGAAGAAGAAGAGTTGGTAGAACCCGTTGAGCTAGACAAAAATGAACAACCTTCACCTCCTTCAATAGAGTTAAAACCTCTTCCTCCTGGCCTTGGATATGTCTTTCTACACAACAACCCAAAAACTCCAGTAATTATCAGTGACAAGCTTTCCGATTATGAAACACAACAACTTGTCATTGTTCTTGAAAGGCATAGATCAGCATTTGGCTACTCTCTCGAAGACCTCATAGGCATTAGTCCTATTCTCTGCACTCATCGTATCCCTATTGATCCCAATTTTACACCTTCAAGGGAACCACAACGGAGACTTAACAATGCTATGCGAGAGGTTGTTAAGAAAGAGGTCCTCAAACTCTATCATGCTGGGATTATTTATCCTGTGCCACATAGTGAGTGGGTTAGCCCTGTCCAAGTAGTGCCAAAGAAAGGAGGAATGACGGTCGTTAGGAATGAGAAGAATGAACTCATCCCTCAACGAATTGTCACTGGGTGGCGTATGTGTATTGACTATCGAAAACTCAACAAGGCTACAATGAAAGATCACTTTCCGTTACCCTTCATTGATGAAATGTTGGAACGGCTTGCAAACCACTCTTTCTTCTGTTTCCTTGATGGTTATTCTGGATATCACCAAATCCCAATCCATCCAGATGACCAAGAAAAGACTACCTTTACATGCCCGTATGGAACTTATGCATACCGACGAATGTCGTTCGGATTGTGTAATGCTCCAGCTTCTTTCGAACGATGCATGATGTCTATTTTCTCGGACATGATTGACAAGATCATGGAGGCTTTCATGGATGATTTTACCGTCTATGGCAAAACCTTCGATCATTGTTTGGAGAATTTAGATAGAGTCTTGCAGCGATGTGAAGAAAAGCACTTAATCCTTAACTGGGAGAAATGTCAATTTATGGTTCAGGAAGGAATAGTGCTAGGACATAAAGTGTCCGAACGTGGTATAGAGGTGGACAAAG
The DNA here is from genome assembly GCF_000003195.3 of Sorghum bicolor. NCBI lineage: Eukaryota > Viridiplantae > Streptophyta > Magnoliopsida > Poales > Poaceae > Sorghum > Sorghum bicolor. The sequence goes on along the minus strand of NC_012870.2, from coordinate 26,165,323 downwards.
CAAAGATTGAAGTTATTGAAAAACTTCCACCTCCCACGAATGTGAAAGGAATCCGTAGCTTTTTGGCACATGCAGGGTTCTATAGACGCTTTATCAAGAATTTCTCTCAAATTGCTAGACCCCTAACTAATCTCCTAGCTAAGGACGCACCTTTCATCTTTAGTGATGAGTGTCATGAATCTTTTCAAACTCTTAAGAAAGCACTCATCTCAGCCCCGATTATCCAACCACCTGATTGGAATCTTCCTTTTGAGATCATGTGTGATGCTAGCGATTTTGCGGTTGGTGCTGTTTTAGGACAAACCAAGGATAGAAAGCATTATGCCATATCCTACGCTAGCAAAACCTTGTCTAGACCACAGCTCAATTACACTACAACTGAAAAAGAGCTTTTGGCTGTTGTCTTTGCTATAGACAAGTTTAGATCTTACTTAGTGGGGGCAAAGATAATCATCTATTCAGATCATGCTACTCTCAAGTACCTCCTCACTAAGAAAGATGCTAAGCCTCGTCTAATTCGATGGATTCTTCTACTCCAAGACTTTGACATAGAAATCCGAGATAGGAAGGGAGTAGAGAATTCTATAGCCGACCACTTATCTAGGCTTCAATATAAGGAAACACATGATGAGCTTCCCATAAATGACTACCTAAGGGATGACACCCTGCTTAAGATAACACATGCAGATCCATGGTACGCAGACATCATTAACTTTATAGTAAAAGGCTATGTCCCACCTGGTGCAAACAAAAGGAAGTTGCTTCACGATAGTCGTTTCTACCTTTGGGATGAGCCATATCTTTTCCGAGTCTGCGCTGATGGACTCTTGAGAAGGTGTGTTCCTATGGCTGAGGCTACTCAAATTATGGAAAGATGCCATGCCTCGCCATATGGAGGACACTATGGAGCATTTCAGACACATGCTAAAATTTGGCAAAGTGGTTTTTTCTGGCCAACGATGTATGAAGATACAAAGGACTTTGTCAGGAGATGCCACCGGTGTTAAAAACATGGGAATATTATCTCACGAAAGGAAATGCCTCTCACAAATAATCTTCAAGTACAACTTTTCGATGTTTGGGGCATTGATTTCATGGGGCCATTCTCTATGTCCGGGAATTGCGAGTATATCTTAGTAGCTGTGGACTACGTGTCCAAATGGGTAGAAGCCCTACCTTGTCGATCAGCTGATTCGAAACATGCCAAGAGAATGTTCCATGAAGTAATCTTTCCTCGCTTTGGTATACCCCGAATAGTTATAAGCGATGGAGGTTCCCACTTCATCGACAAAATCTTTCGGAAGTACCTAGCCAATCATGGAGTTCGACACAACGTCGCAACACCATACCATCCTCAGACTAGCGGTCAAGCCGAAACATCTAACAAACAAATCAAAAATATTTTACAGAAGACTGTAGATGAGATGGGTAAGGGGTGGAAGGACAAACTTCCTGATGCATTTTGGGCATATAGAACTGCATTCAAAACACCCATAGGCATGTCACCTTATCAACTTGTATATGGAAAAACTTGTCATTTGCCTGTGGAAGTAGAGTTTAAGGCTCATTGGGCACTCAAGAAATGGCACATGGATCTCCACCTCGCTAGCGAGAATCGCCTGATGCAACTATCTGAGCTAGAAGAATGGAGAGAGAAAGCCTACCACAATTCAAGGATCTATAAAGAGAGAACAAAACGATGGCATGATAAGAGAATCAAGCACAAGGAGTTTAAGCCTGGAGATAAGGTTCTACTATTCAATTCAAGAGTTAAGCTCTTTGGGCATGGTAAGCTATGAAGTAAGTGGGATGGACCATACAAGGTTATTGACACTTCAACTCATGGAGCCATTACCATCCAAGATGACATAGGTAACACTTTTAAGGTAAATGGTCAACGCTTGAAAATCTATCTCGAGCCACAAAACAACCTGGTAGAGGAACTTGATGTGATTGAGTTCATAGAATTCTCACATTAAGCTCTCATAAGCTCTAGACAATTACCTAACCCTTAACATGTTCCACAAGTTTTGTTGTCTATTTGGGTTGTGCAGGATTTTGAGGCTTAAGAAGAGTGAGACGAACATGCAAGACACAAGATTGAACGACTATGTCAACATCCAGCTTGGGGGAGGCACCCCCACGTGTATCTATAAGTATTACTTTTCTTTCTTGGTTTTATTTACTAGTATTCGGAAATAAAAAAATGCATAACCATGAAACCAAACAAATTTTTTCTTTTGAGTAATATACAATAGTTTTGTGTAATCCTAAGTTTTAAATAAAATAAAAAGAAAGTTTGATTCAAGTCTAGGTAATTGACAAACATGATATGAGAAGGTCTGAGCTACTATTTAACTTGTTCCAAGTTTTGCTAGAGTTCTGGAGATTTTATCTTTTGAAAATCTAAAAATTCATAAAAAAAAATATATGAGATCATAATACCTAGAGTCTTATAAGATATAAATATTAAAACTGTGGGCACTTTCTTTGTTCAAGCCATTGTTAATTCTTGTAGTTTTGGTTGAGAGAATTATCATGCTCCCAAGATCAAGATCTTTTTGTTTTAAAAATATAAAAGATTCACTCTTCCGAAGTATTATTGCGTTAGAGGCATGGGACTATGCAAAAAAAAATTAGATTCGAAAAAAAGAGTGAGACGAGAGATAAAAATGGACAAGTGTCCGAAGTAGAATTAGGGGTACAAAGATACCCACCTGAGTGGAAAAAAATGGACACGTGTCCGATAGTAGAATTAGGGGTACTTGGTACCCACTTGAAAAAAAAGAAAAAAAAGAAGAAGAAAAAATGATAGCCCATGGTCCCTCTAATAAGCAATATGCCAGTAAGAGATGACAAACTTTTCAAAAAGGTTAAAAGTCTTGATCTAGGAGTATGACATTCCTCTCCCTTGCTCCAAGCATTGACATAGCATAATGCAAAGTAAGTATACTAAAACTTTTAAAGCTCTACTTATATATCTTTCGAGAAGAAGGCAAATGCCTCAGTTTTATTTTGCAGACTTATAAAAAACTCCATAACAAAGGTAAGACAAAAGAACTTGAGACATAGTGCTTGACTTGATCGTTCTGTTTTTCAATCACTTAAGACCTTAGTGATAACTTAAAAACCCTGTAGTAAGAGGCATAAAAGTAACCCCTGTTTTCTTGTTGATTTTAGCTTTGCTCAGGGACGAGCAAAGGTTAAGCTTGGGGGAGCTTGTTGACGGTCCTTAATGCTCACATTTAACCATCAACTAATCATGGAAAAGGATCTAAATACAACCAACACCTAGACTTAGGGTTTTATCTGACAGAATTCCACGAGTTTTGGTGTTTGTCTATTTCTACAGGGGGTTATCAGGAAATATGGAAAAGAGGCCCACATGTCGGGTTAATGACGGGATATTAACTTGACGCGCAATTATCTACCATCTAGAAGAGTCCAGAAGCCTCGGGAGCGAACGGGAGATGTGACGGGGTCGGGCACTGGGCGCCCGCCCTCCCTCGCTGGGCGCCCGCCCTCCCCCGTGGAACAATCAGGGCGAAGCTCGGGGATCATGCTCCACCGACCTAATACTTCAAGGAAAACCACACGATCAATGTCGGTTTGATCTGACGGCCCAGATTCATCTGAAAAGACTATATAATCAAGGCCCCCTGGCCCCTGGAGATCATACCTCTTCTACAGAATCAAAGTTAGGGTTTCAATTCTTCATCCAAGTAGAGAGGATCCCTCTAGTTCTTCTAGTTCTACCTCTAGTTCATCTAGTTCTAGTTCTAGTTCATCTAGTTCTAGTTCCTCTAGTTCTAGTTCTAGTTAGTTCTAGTTGTAATCTAGAAAATAGGGAGAGAGAAGAGGAGAGCGGAGGAGGAGGAGCCGGGTCTGTCGGATCTTCCTCAACATTGTACTTTGCAGCAACTGGTTCGTTCTTCATCGTTCTCTAGGTTCTTCAATTCATAATCCTGAGTTGTTTAATTACTTTTATTTACATTCAAGTTATTTATTGGATTCCCGCTTGCATCAAGTGCTCTAATCTTTGCAACATTAGAGTAGTAATTAATAGATTAGACATGATGTTTAGTCTTGCAATTACCTGGAATTGCACCCAATCCTGCGGATTGTTGTGGTAGCCCTAGGGAGTGACAGCCCTAACGGTCGACGTATTCCACCACGTTCGGATTGTTGTTTGTAGGACCGTAGTCAGACCTTCCTAGCCCCCTTCTAATCTCTTTCTGTGGTTAGTGCTCTGATGTCCCGAAATAGCTAATCTTGAAGTAATTCTTGATTCTTAGATCAACTAGAGAACTCTCAGGAATCTTCCTCTCTTTCCACCAAAAATAATTATATAGTTATCCTTGGGCGATCTTGGATCTTAATTAGTACACTCACGTTCTCTGTGGAAAATCGATACTCTGGAATACTCCCAGGTGAAGACTACATCGGTATCCGTGCGCTTGCGGATTTTTCTGTTTGCGTTTGAAATACCCAACAATCACTCACATCGAGAAACATTCTTTGTAGCCTAAAGGTTAGTAGTAATAGACCAGGTTAGTCAGATGCACTCTTTCTCCTAGTGGTAAAAATATAAATACGATACTCTGGATAACATCCCGGGTGAAGTGCTCACCGATATCTGTGCGCTAGCGGATCAATTCCTTATTGCGTTCCCAAATATCAACAAGCATCACCGACGACTGAAAAGACGATCCCATAAAAGAGGAAAATAGATCCAATCCCTCCTTGATAAGGACTATGCCAACATACCTCGATCTCTCCAGGAAGAGCATGCCATCATCGAAGACGACGGTACATCCACCAGTGATCCGGTATGAAATAGAAAGCCAGGTTGAAAACATCGAAGCGGCCAACCAAAACCTAGCCCAAATTATTATGGAGGAAAGGAAAATAAAAGGTGAAAAACCTAAGAAAAATAGTAGATCCGCTAAAAGGACGGACCCCCGCTTTTCCTCACCACCGCCAGGGAGGGCGCGCGGAGGCGAGGGGAACGAGGGCTGAAGGCGGCGGTGGCGGTGCCGGCGGAGTCACCCCTCCCCCCTAGGGGAAGGGGGCAGACCAATATCCTTGTTGGAATTTTACAAGATATAGGCGCCTTAGTTGTGTATAGATAATCTTATTAAGCAGAATTAGAAAGGTAGAAAGGCGTTGAATCATATTATATTGTTTTTGCAACAATAAAGAAAATATTCAACACCTGTTTTTTGATTGTCATGTGGGACATTTTGTTTGGAGAGAGTGGTTCAGGTTGCTTTTGGTTTACAACCATACTAAGAAACACAATAGATTCTTTTCGGCATTGGCAAAAGTAAGTAGGCTCTAAATTTTGATCCCAAGTTTGTGTACGTGTAAGCAAAATCATTTGTTCTATTTGGTTGAGCTGAAATTATGTGTTTCTTAAAAGAGGATTTATCCATAATTGCAGGTTATTTTCTGCATGTACTGGACATGCTTTTTGTTCATTCTTTAGAAGAACCATGTGGACAACTCTAAGGTGGGCATATGTATGTTAGAGACCTTTATCCATGTTAATGGAGATCTTCTCCAAGCACATGTGGTTATCTTCTAGGTGTAGTGAGCTTATTAGTTTGATGCATGGATGTTCTTTTTCTATTTTCTTTGTTTGCTTTTTGACAGTTTGTTGTTATCATAACCCTAGCCTCCCACGCCGCCGCTTGTGGTCGCACCGTCGTGGGGAGACGTAGATCCACCACCGTCTTGTCCTAGCGTAGCTCTCCACTGCTTGGGGGGCAAGGAAGGGAGGGCGTCGCCGCCACCTACGGACCGACGAAGGGAGGGCACCACCACCTGGGGACCGAGGAAGGGAAAGCACTGCCGCCTACAAAGTGCCAGAACAGTGAACAGGCGGCAAAGAATGCAATGGAGTCACGGAGTTTGTGCGCTAGGGTTTGGGGACGCTGGTTTATATGTCCTCGGAACAAGGTGCACATTCTTGGGCTGGCTGAAAGGCCAACGTAGCCCAGGCCCAAGTTGGCTGCATGATTCAGTCCGCAAACCTGGGCGAACTGTATTTTTCTATCGGTGAGATCTAGACACACAAGGAAATTAAATATTTTTCTGTCGGTAGCATATAAATCAACAAAAAAATGATATACTCTGTCGGTTTTCGTATTTTTCTATCGATGTCTAGAAACCAACAGAAAAAGTCATAATTTTCTTGTCAGTTTGCCTAGCACCGACAAGAGAATCTTAATTTCCAGTAATGTCTGCAGGGGGCTGGACTTGTAAATAAGGGATGGTAACTGCTATGACTTATGTAGAAATAATCGTAATAAAAAATTCTTTTTTTCTAAGAAATGTGCCAGCCAGTGACCATGGTGTATCCCATATATGTCTCGTTTATTAGATAGTTATTAGACGCTGGTGGTATACGTATCATCAGAGATTGGTCGGTATTTTTTCATGGCAAATAATAAGACCCAGATCCAACCATGGCAGCATGAAACCTGTTTTCTTATATTCTTTTTCCCATCGTGCTTTGGCTAATAATTGGCTCTGCCTGGAAGTAGTGAGTGAACTGAGCCTAGATCATCAGTTGGTTACGTTTCTTAGGAAGTCTCACTGGAGGTTTCATTGTCCAGTTTTCAAAACACTTATATTTTAAAAACATTGTAGAAGAGTTTTATCTCTATAAAATTGTCTCTATAGTTTTATAAAACTCTTACCATCTCTCTCTTTATCAATATAATGTCATGTCAGAATATTTAATGTGCATGAAACTTCTATAAAATCTCTATTGAGACTGACCTTATACTAGAAGTAGCTATCTGTGTCCGGATTAACAAACTGACATCAAACCTGCTCACAAAAAAAAAACACCTGACATTTATCTAAAAAAAAAATCAAACTATGTGTAACCCTGGTGCGTGCGCAATGTGAAAATTTCTCCGGGATCGCATTCGGTGCGCGAGACCTGGTAACACGGCGTTCTGTGTGCTAAGCTAGTAGATGCAAATGGCACGACGTCGTAGTGTAATTAACAATTTTAGCTTCTGCGTGACGTACCGTACCGCTAGCTTTTTGCAAAGAGCGCGCGTGTAGTGTTTTTAGTAGTAGATCAAATCCCACTACATATATTCTTATTCTTATCCTATATATAGTTCTAGCTAATGTGCAGCAACGACTAACCAACAACGGAGCGGTGACGAAGCTGTGGGGGAAATTGGATGGAGCTTACCGTGATATTCCATTTACACGGCCAAGGTCGATCTACAAATGAAGCTAGTAAAGAAACGTGCGTATATGTACGGCATGGTCAAGCCATGTAGTATATGCATTGACTGAAACTGAACACAAACTTCCTGCCGCAACGCGCCAGCAATGCCATAAATTAAATCACCCGTTATTGTTGGGGGCTGGCCGTATCCTTCTCCCTGGTCCCTCCGAAGGATATCCTCCACCTAAAGAACCTTCGTACGAAACTGTGCGGAGGTCATGAGAAAAACTAACGCTAACGCGTCTCTTGTGATACTGAGCAAATACAGGGACCAAAGACAGCGGCGGAGGTCATGAGCAGAGAAGGAAGGAACCTTCGAACCTTCCAGTGACGGAGGCTGACCGAAGAAAGGGCGAAGGACGCGACGGAGGGGGCGAGCCTCCGGCGCGTCTGAACCAAGGAACCTCCGGCGTCGCCAAGCCGAGGGACCTTCGGCGTAGAAACGTCGAAGGTTCGGCGGTCGGGCTGAGGATTCAAGCATTCGACAAGCTGAAGCCCTGGGCAGGGAGCGTGTCAGTGTTTTGTCCCCGGGGGTCACACCAACGAGTAAAACTTGTATGCGTGCTCCCTTTTCCAGATGGTGATACAAAAAGACACAAGGATTTATCCTGGTTCGGACAAGAGAAGGCCCTACGTCGAGCGGGGGGAGTGTTTGTATTATTTTGCACCTAAATGCTTGTACAGGGGTGAATACAAGCGTGGTATCAACCGAGATGGGGTGAGGTTGCTCTACTACGTATCTCTGGTCTTGTGTTCTGTTTTGCCCGTTCCCAGACCTCCCCTTTTATAGTTCCAAGGTGAGGCCCAGGGTACATGTATAGGCGATAGAGTAGGGGTCGATAGAGGTATGGTGCGCTGACCTACTCGAGGCTTCCGTACCGGCGTGGCCTCGAGCCGTCTTGTCTTGGTACTTTGATGATGATTACGCATGCCCCTGAATCCTGCTCCTATACGCCGTCTTGGACAGGTCGATCTGTTGCACGCTTGTACGTTGTGGCAGCAGCTACGCCGGAGCGGTTAGAGTGTTGTCAATCGTCTCCCAATCCTTCTCCAGGAAGGAAACGTGCCTGCTCGAGGGTCTGGTGCCGTGTAACACCTCGCCGGCCAGAACGCTGACTTTGGGCGTCTCGAGGGGGCCTTGACTGGACGTTCCGACCCATTCCCTGCGCTCTGTCATGCCCTGGCTTGTTTGGTGGGAAAGGCTGCAAAAAGAACGACAAGACGGGTGCCGGTCTCCTATCACGCTTCCCGTGACTGTCGGGTTAGGTGAGAACATGGCAGGCGTATTAAATGCCCTGGTTCCCGTGCCCGCGTTAGGCGGCGGGCGGCGTCCTTGCGCTCGAGGTCTCCCGATTCGTACGAGCCCGTTTCCGTATTCGATGGTAGCCGGCGCTCGAGCCTGGGTCGATTCGCAGGATGCTATTTCCGTGTTCGAGGCTACGGTCGTCGAGGACCGTGCGTATGACTGGGTAGGGCGTCGAGTTGCAGGCCTCGACCTGCGTACGGATGTTCTCGATATGCATATCAGTTAGGGTACCCCTTACTGATATCCTCGACAGTAGCCCCCGAGCCTCTATTCGAGCGCTTGCACTCGAGTGGAGGCTATATTTTATGGTCGGATATCCGTGGGGGCGCGCGAGCGACCCCGCGGGGGTAGCCCTCGAGCTCTTAGAGTTTTTGACTCCTTCGAGGGTTATGTTACCTAGTCAGTGGAAGCGCTCTCGATGTCCGTAATGAAAAAAAGGCTGAAGGCCGGGATTGGTTTGTTTTGCGCAGGGGTCGTGACGTACTCCCGGTGGAGCGAGCGTCGTCTCCCCCAGACTGAGCTCCTAGCGGGAAATCCAAGTGAGGACCCGTGCCCCGTTCGAGGGGGTCGGCTGTAGCCCGGAGGCGTCCGCATGAAGCAGGGTCGACGTGGTCAGGGTTACTGGTCTTGTTCGATAGAGTCCAGCGGCTCGATGCCTCCCTTCGGGGGGATTCCTCTCGACCGTCTCGACCTTGCCTTGGACATCCCCAGCGAGTTCTCAAGGCGGGCCTCGATTTTCGACCATTAGCTGGGCATCCCTGACTCTGGCACTCGAGATCGGCTGTCGAACCCATTCGGTGGGTCAGCCTGCAACCTCTCGAGATTTTAGCCGTGACGAATGCGTACCTTGGCTTACGAGGGAAGAAAGGGGTCACGGCGGTTCGCCTTTTTGCCCGTTGGGCGCGCCTTTTCAGGCGAGAGCCGTGGCGATACTGTATCGGCGCAGAATTCGTAGCGTCCCATCTGTGAGAGAGGTGAGGACCGTTAGACGGCGCATTTATGGGAGGAGTTACCGTACTTATCGGATCTATCCGTTGGTGGGCTGCCGTCTATAAATGCCCCGTGGTCTCGTTGCCGTCGTTCCTTCCGCCTTCTGCCTTTGTCCTTGCCTCAGCTTCCTTGCCATCTCCTACGTGCGCACCCTCGAACAGTAGCGAGTTCGCCTTTCTCCCACCTGAAAATGCCTGTGAGACTCATCGCCGCCGATGACTGGCGCCCGTCGTTGATGACGGAGCGCCGGCTGTTGGAGCTGGAGAGGGAGGGACTCCTACGCCCCCGCACGTCGTCGTCGCGGCCGGAGTGGATCGCGCCGGCGGCGGACCACCGGGAGCCAAGGCCGCCTAAGGGCTACGTGATCTCCTTTGCCAAATTCCACCGCCACGGCTTGGGCGCTCCTCCGAGTCGCTTCATGCGGGCGCTCTGCCACCACTACGGGGTGGAGCTCCAGCATTTCTCGCTAAACACCGTCACCGCCATAGCAGTCTTTGCCGCGGTGTGTGAGGGCTACCTGGGGATGATGCCCCACTGGGATTTGTGGCTCCATCTGTACCGGGGCGAGCTCTTCAACGCCCCCGGTGGAAGTGTAGGGGTGAGGAAGCCGGTTTGAGCTGGGTGCCTCAACCTGGTGCTCAAGACCGGCAAGTCGGAGAGGCCGCGCGAGTACATCCCGGTGGGGTTGACGTCGAACCATGCCGGATGGGACTCCTAATGGTTTTATTTGCGGAACGACGACGACCTCCTCCCGGCCTACACTGGGCGTCTGATCTCGGAGCGTCCCGAGCACTGGAAATATGGCGTCGTCTAAGCTCACCAGTCGCGGCTCAACCCCCTCCTCGGCGCCTTGAAGAAGCTACGCGAGGAAGGCCTGACAGCCGCTCTCGTCCTCTCGGCCGTCCATCATCGGAGGGTTCTCCCCTTGATGTCTCGGCTGTTGAGGATGAACGAGATGGGTCCCGGCGTTTCGTCCTAGGATCTTGAGGCTTGCCGGATGTCCAACGAGGCACCCGCGGACGATGAGGTTGCCACCAGGGTTAGGGCGGCTGTTGCAGGTGATTTCCAGCCTAAGCACGTCAACGGCTTCCCTATGAGGCCCGATCAGGGATCGATCGACCTGGTAAGTCCCTTTCTCGCCTATGGTTTTGATTTCAGATTTTCTTCGATCCTTCTTAAAGTTTGTCTCCGCTCGCGCAGGGTTCAATCGATGTTCGATCTTCGAAGCCTCCAGTAAAGGAGGATGAGGTCGATCGTGACAAGCGGCGAGAGTCCACGGAAAAGCAGAAGTCCGCAATGGACTTAAAAAAGAAAAAGGAGAAGAAGAAGAATCTTGAGCGCCAAGCGCTGGAGACACGCCGAGCAAAGTCCAGACAGAGGGGGGAGCCTGAGGAAGAGTCCCTCGATGAGGACGATGGCGGCGATGGCGACGACGACAGCGACAACTCCGAGGGGATGGCGTCCCGTCTTAACAGGATCCTCGAGGGTGAAAGGTCCTAATATGGCTAGAGGGGGGTGAATAGCCTATTTAAAAATTCTAAAAATTCACTAGAGCAAGAGGTTAGTAAATAACAAAGCGAAGCTTTTTGCTCTAGCTCTAAAGGGGTGTTTGCAAGCCACCTATCCAACAAATCTAGTTGATATGATCACTAGGCATACAAGAGCTATGTCTCTACTTACACTAGAGAGCTACCTAAAGTTTCTATACAAGTGTGTAAGCTACTCTAGTTTGCAAGAAAGTAAGAGAGTAGGTTTGATCTTTATACCACCACGTAGAGGGGATGAACCAATCAATAATATGAAGTCCAATCACCGGGAGAAATCTAAGGCATAATCACAATGAAGACACACGATTTTCTCCCGAGGTTCACGTGCTTGCCGGCACGCTACGTCCCCGTTGTGTCGACCAACACATGGTGGTTCGGTGGCTAAGAGGTGTAGCACGAACCTCGTCCTCACTAGGACACCACAAGAACCTACCCACAAGTGAGGTAGCTCAATGACACGAGCAATCCACTAGAGTTACCTTTCGGCTCTCCGCCGGGGAAGGTACAAGACCCCTCACAATCACCGGGAGATGGCCACGAACAATCACCAACTCGTGCCAATCCTCCTCCGCTGCTCCAAGCCGTCTAGGTGGCGGCAACCACCAAGAGTAACAAGAAAACCGTAGCTAGAACGATCCCCAAGTGCCACTAGATGCAACCACTCAAGCAAATGCACTTGGAATCACTTCCAATCTCACAAAGATGTATAATCTATGAAGGAGATGAGTGGGAGGTGTTTGCTTAGGCTCACAAGGATGTCAAGTATGTTAGAATGCCAAGGGGTGTAAGCCCCAAGCCGGCCAAACACGTATATATAGCCCCTCAAACAAATAGAGCCATTGGCTCTTTCACTGGGCGAAATACGGGGTCACCGGACGCTCTTAAAGGGGCACCGGACGCTCAACACCTGCGTCCGGTGCTCCAATGTCAGCCGTGTGTCAGAGTCTAACGGTAACCTGCAGAGCACCGGACGCTGATCAGGTTACGCGTCCGGTGCACACCGGACTCATGCGCAGAGAGCTCCGCAAACTTGCAGGTCACCGGACGTAAGCCACCGGACGCACCCTGAGCGTCCGGTGCTCACCGGACTCGTGCGCATAGAGGGTCGCCAAGACGCCCGCACACCGGACGCGCACCACCGGACGCTCAAGCCAGCGTCCGGTGCCTATCGTCCGGTGCCTTACCCTAGCTGGGCTAGGCACTGTTTGCACCGGACGCTCAGACTTAGCGTCCGGTGCCTCAGTGGCCAGCGTCCGGTGAGTGTTTTCTCAGCGAGAAACACTCCCGCGACTTCTCCAAAAATCCCACCGGCGCAATAGAAAATATGCACTTCATTTTCTCGAAAAGCGCCAAACAAGTGCACGTGTGTACCAACAAGTTCTCGAAAAACCCATCCTCTCTCTACCCTCCAAACTTCAACTCCCTTCTCAAAGTGTGCCAACACTACAACGTGTGTACCAACAAGTGCACGTGTGTTAGCATTTTCACAATCATTTTCTTTGAAGGAGTTAAGTTAGCTCTCTAGGTTCTAAATGCATGCACATGAACAATGACACCTAGTGGCACTTGATAACCGCTTAGCCAAAGAATTCCTCTCTTTATAGTACGGCTATCTATCCTAAATGTGATCACACCCTCTATGGTGTCTTGATCACCAAAACTAAAACCCTAAGCAATTCCTTTGCCTTGATCTCCATAGGGTTTTGTTTTTCTCTTTCTTCTTTTCCAAGTTGAGCATTTGATCACCTTGTGGTCATCACCATGATCATCACTTGCTCCATCACTTGGCATGTACCAACCTCATTATGTCTACACACACTTAGTATAGAGGTTAGTACTAGGGTTTCATCAATTATCCAAAACCAAACTAGGGCTTTCAGAGGGTCCGCCTCGGACCGACGCCGACGCCCCGTGGACGGGAGCCCCAAAGGGGGGCCCAGCGGATCTCTCGAGAGGAAATAGAGGGAGTCATCCCCACGCCGCTCCCATGCTAATACCCCTCCCACGCCTGCGCAAGGTCGGACCGTCCCGCGCCCTCAACCTCCCCCTACGTCAAAGGCGGGCGACCGGGCTAAGTCCCTGGCGACGGGGCCGTTGACCCGTGGCTGCGCCGTGGCCTCCAGCAAGGGGGAAGCAAGCCGCAGGAGCGCTAGCCCTGGCGCTCGTCAGGCGGGGGATGCCGAGCCGAGGCCTACGCCCGTTCGTGAGGGGCCTGGAGCCTTGACGCGGGGAGGCTCGAGGCCTGCCGGTCGAGGTACCGGCAGGCGGGCCGTCCTCCCTATGGGGTAGGATCTTCGACGTTATGATTCTCATCTTCCCATGTCTTTGCATTTTCTCGTGTAATGGCTTCTCTCATGCCCGTTCCTCTCTCCTCAGGTTGAAGCGGGCGCTCGAGCAGGCTCAACCCTCGATGGCCAAAAGGCTTAAGGCGAGAGCGGCCTCCAAAGAATCAGGTTAGCGGTTCATTCCCGTCATTATGGGGGTTGTGTTGTCTTTATGTCGATCATCATGACGACTGACTTTTTTCCTTTGAGTGCTTACAGGCTCCTCCGACCCTCGGCCGCCGACTGGTGCCGAGAGCGCCCCGCCTCGCCCATTGACAGGGGAGTCCACCCCGCCGTCGCCGAAGCGGGTCGAGGCACCTCGCCCCCAAGAGCAGGAGGGAGCCCTCGAGCCTCCCCGATCTAGGGTCGTGGGGAATCCTATCACCATAAGTGATGGGTCCGGCGGCGACGGGTCTTCGAAGGACGCCCGCCCTATGGACAAGGAGGTCGAGACCTCTCCCGTCGCAAAGCGGACGCCCTGGCCTGTCGGGCTTCGCTCCGTCGAGGAGCAGAGGAAGAGAGAGGAGGAGGAGCATGAGTAGGAGACGCGACAACAGCTGCAGGAGGGGCAGCAGCAGCCGCAGCAGAAAGCAGGAGAGGAGGGGCATCAACCAGAAGGTCCCTAGCTCGAGGAGCTGCTGGAGCAGGACCGGCAACAGGAGCTGCGGGAGCTCCAGGAGGAGCAGCAGCGGAGGTGCCAGCAGTTAGAGGAACTGCTCGAGCCACCATCTCACAGTCCGCCCCAGCCAGTGCCACCAGCGCCGCAAGAGTCTGGAAATGGGGAGGAGAGTCTGCCGGTTTATGGTCCTCCGACCCCGGCGTGGCTCCGTCCGGGAGCGCCCGCTTCGATCCCAGCTGAGTCGGGGCTGGCGGACGGCGTGGTGGCACTTGCTTGTATGATGCGCACCCCGGTCGACCCTCAGTCTGAGATCAGGGGTACGATCTACGGTATGGATGGGATTGCTCCGGGATTTCTTCGAGAGCGTCGGTCATGGGAGGACCGCATTCCCACTGAGGAAGACGAGGCCAGGACGTCGGGCGGCGGAGGTGCCAGCGAGACCGGGACCTGGAAGACGGTGGATGACGACGGGCGGTTCCCCTCCCTCGTCGACCTGTTCTTGCGCCACCGGGGGTCACTCGAGACCGTCGAAGAGCTCATCTGGGGCGTCAAGGCGCGTGCTGACCAGGAGATGGAGAACTGGTGCCCTGACCGGATGCGCATTCGGGCCTCCACCGATTCGTCCGAGCCTAACATCTTTTTGGATGATCGGAAGGAGGCCGAAAAGTGGGAACACCTCGAGGAGCTTTGCCTCTAGATGAAGCACGTGGTGGGGCTCTTGTCCAATGTCGTCCACAACGGGCTTGGTCTGGCCTATTTTGTAAGTGTCTTTGGGATCTTAGTTGCTATAGGGCGTTTTGGTTCTATATTCTTACTATCTAACTACTGGTTCGTAGGATCTGAAAGAGACCTCCCGTATCAAGTCAAGCTTCATCCACGCGACGAGAGGCGGCTGGGAGCAACTCCCCATTCTCAAGGACCAACTCCTGGAGTCGCAGGAGAAGCTCCTCAAGGCCTACAAGGAGCTTTTGGCGCTTGAGGAGGAGAAGAAAGAGAGGGAGGCTGCTCTGGCTGAGGCTCGAGAGGCCTCGAGGAAGGCGGTGGAAGAGGCCGCGCTGCTGAGGGAACGGACCATGATGGTCGAGGAGGCTGCGTCCAAGGTCCGGGATGAGGCCTTGTCTTACAAGAATGCGGCCGCTGACCTGGACAAGGAGAAGGGCCTCCTCAAGACTGACCTTGCCTCCGCCCGAGAATCCTTCCAAAGGATGAAGGTGGAGTGCGTAAATGGCGAGATTGCCCGTAGCGCCGCGGAGGAGGCCAAAAAGAAGGCTCTTGAGGATCTCAAGGTGGAGCGGACTCGATCTCGCAGCCTCTCTGACAACGTCGACCATCTGAAGAGAGCATTGTTGGAGAAAGATGGAGCCATCGTGTAGGCTGGCAAGGTGATCGAGGACCTGTGCGTCACCAACACCGAGCTGGTACGCTCCAACAAGGAGATCGAGAGGGCCAACACCAACTTGGTTGGCGAGAATACGGCTTTGGAGGAGAGGATTCGCGGTATGTTTCTATTATCGAGTTTCCTTTCAGAGGTGTGCTTTGTGTTATATAATTTCTCTATGTCGGTCCTTGTAGGGCTTAAAGATGAGCTGCTCGCCGCTCAAGTCGAGGCCCACTCCGCCAAGGCTCAGCTCGAGGGGGAGGTCGCTTTGAACCGTTGACTGCGGACGGCGATAGGTGATCTCTCAGCCTCTTGGGAGCTCGAGCCCGTGGACGAGTCGAGGGAGGAGGCTCGAGGCGACACACTGGTCGATCAGCTGTGCTACCTAGGCGCAACGCTGAGGGATCGAGTGCGGGACACCCTTCATATCGGAGTGAAGCGGGCGATGGCGGTAGTCTGCTCAGGCTTTTCATACGATATGGAGGTGGTGTCCCACGGCTTCGTCACCGACATCTCCAAGACTGATGAGGAGAATGGGGAGAGGCTCCACACCTTGATCGACGACGCGGAAGTCCCTGGGGAGTGGTTGGCCAAGTTGTTCGAGCCGGAAGTACTTCCCCCCGAGACTAGCCCGGGCGCGGACGATGGTGGTGAGGGCCGAGATGTAGATTGAGGTCTGCGAGCCTACTTTGGGTGTGAAGTCCCCTTGTATAGTACTTATTACTCTGTCTTTAAGTGATACTATATTTTTAAAGTAATTTATAAGATTTCTGAATGTCTGTCTGTCTTTCCGCTCGAGGTTCCCTCATTTTCTTTTCTGCATATGTCTGTATTCCCCGTTTGACCTTTGGTTAAGGCGGCCTCGATTGCCTCGAGGGTGAGAAAGCGAGTAGAGTTACCATAGCCCGGGGGCGTAGGAGTCATCTGGCTCGTTGTCTCTTGGCCCTTGAGGGGCTCGAGGTGCCTCTACTACTCGATCGTGCGAGGTTCACTAATAGGAAAGAAAAAACCGCTTGGTTTTTTCGTCACTTGGGGGGGGGCACCCCCCTGTTAGCCCCCGAGGGGGTATCAACTATGATGGGTCATAGTTGGTACTCCCTTTTATCGTCAAAATTTTGACCAATGAAAAATGTAAATTACTCAAGGGAAAGATCTTATCCATTCATGTGTTCATTCATAAGGTCTTGGTACAGAATGTACATGGGAACATAAAACTTTGAAATTCTAGGGGTAGAATCGACGTAGCTGTTCGATGTTCCATGCGTTAGTGAAGATTGCCCCTTTTTCATCTGCAAGCTTGTATGTCCCTGGCTTCAGGACCTCAGCCACCACGTATGGGCCTTCCCAGGGCGGAGTCAGCTTGTGGCATCCTTGGTTGCTGTGCCGCCACCACAGGACAAGATCGCCCACGTTCAGATCCCTTTTGCGCACGTGCTTGTCGTGATAGCGTCGAAGCTTCTGCTGGTATCTGGCAGAGTTGAGGAGGGCTATGTCTCGAGCTTCCTCGAGTTGGTCGACCGCATTCTCTCGAGTCTCCTTGTTTGATTGCTCGTTGTATGCTTTGAGTCGAGGGGACCCATACTCGAGGTCTGTTGGAAGCACGGCCTCAGAGCCGTAGACCATGAAGAATGGGTTGTACTTTGTGGCCCTGTTCGGCATCGTCCTCAGGCTCCATAGGACCGAAGAGAGCTCTTCGACCCATTTCTTGCCAAATTTCTTCAAGCGGTTGTAGATCCTTGGTTTGAGCCCCTGCAAAATCATGCCGTTTGCACGCTCGACCTGGCCGTTAGTTCGAGGGTGGGCTACTGTAGACCAGTTCACACGGATATGATGTTGATCGCAGAAGTCCAAGAACTTTTTGCCAGTGAACTGAGTGCCGTTGTCGGTGATGATGACGTTGGGAATCCCAAACCGGTGAATGATGTCGGTGAAGAAAAGGACGGCTTGCTCGGAGCAGATATTTGTGATGGGTCGAGCCTCGATCCATTTGGAGAATTTGTCAATGGCTACCAGCAAATGGGTGTACCCTCCTGCTGCCTTCTGTAGAGGCCCTACTAGGTCGAGCCCCCACACCGCAAACGGCCACGTGATGGGGATCATCTGGAGAGCGTGGGCGGGAAGATGCGTTTGTTTGGCGTAAAATTGACACCCATGACACAAGCGCACGAGCTCGATGGCGTCGGCTACGGCCGTTGGCCAGTAGAAGCCTTGTCGGAAAGCATTCCCTACAAGGGTCCGTGGAGCAGCGTGGTGACCACAAGCCCCCGAGTGTAGATCCTCGAGGAGCTTTCGGCCTTCCTCTATGGTGAGGCAGCGTTGTAAGATTCCTGTCGGGCTTCATCGGTATAGCTCATTGCCTTCGTCGTAGATCACATATGACTTGGCCCGTCGAGTGATACGACGGGCCTCGGATCGATCTTCTGGTAGCTCGCAACGAATCAGGCAGTCGAGGAACGGTGTGCGCCAGTCGAACGGTCGACTGGGCCGCTGCTCCACCTCCATTACCTCGGCTGCCGCTAGCAGCGCTTCGACGATGTCGGTTTGCTGGGTGGGGGCGGCTTCGACGCTAGCCCCCGAGCCTAAGTTGACGGATGGCTCATGTAGATCTCTCGAGAACGCGTCAGGCGGGACCGTACCTCAAGTCGAGGCAATCTTGGCGAGTTCGTCGGCCGCCTCGTTGTAGCGTCGGGCGATGTGGACGAGCTCGAGACCGTGGAACTTGTCCTCGAGTCGGCGTACCTCTTTACAGTACGCCTCTATTTTCAGGTCGTGGCAGTTGGAGGCCTTCATCACTTGGTCAATGACGAGTTGGGAGTCACCCCGAACATCGAGGCGTCAAACTCCTAGCTCGATGGCGACCTTCAGACCGTTGACAAGGGCCTCGTATTCCGCGACGTTGTTGGATGCTTCAAAATGTATCCTGATGATATACCTCATATGAACGCCCAGGGGCGAGACGAATAGCAGACGTGCCCCAGCTCCTGTCTTCATGAGGGATCCATCGAATTACATCGTCCATAGCTCCGCTTGAACTTGTGCCGGGGGGAGCTGGGAGTCCGTCCACTCCGCGACGAAATCCACTAGGGCTTGAGATTTGATGGCTTTGCGGGGTGCATAAGTGAGGGTCTCACTCATGAGCTCGATCGACCACTTTGCGATTCTTCCCATGGCCTCCCGACTTTGGATGATCTCACCCAAGGGGAAGGATGAGACCACCCTGATAGGGTGGCCGAGGAAGTAATGTTGCAGCTTGCGTCGGGCGAGGATCACGACGTAGATGAGCTTCTGGATCTGTGGGTACCGCACCTTGGTTTCTGAGAGTACCTCACTGACGAAATAGACTGGTCTCTGGACTGGTAGCGCATGCCCCTCTTCCTGCCTCTCAACCACCACCGCCGCACTGACGACCTGGGTCATCGAGGCAATGTACAGAAGCAGAGGTTCTGCGCGTTGAGGAGGGACCAGGACCGGTGTAGAGGTCAGTGTTTTCTTCAAGTTGTTGAGGGCTTCCTCGGCCTCCGGGGTCCAAGAGAAACGCTCAGCTTTATTCAAGAGCCGATACAGCGGCAACGCCCTTTCTCCCAACCTCGAGATGAAACGACTCAGCGCCGCCAAACATCCCGTGACTTTCTGCACACCCTTGACGTCTCGGATCGGCCCCATTCTTGTGATGGCCGAGACTTTCTCAGGGTTGGCCTCGATGCCGCATTGGGAAACAATATAACCTAGGAGCATGCCTCGAGGCACGCCAAAAACGCACTTCTTAGGGTTGAGCTTGAAGTTGTTGGCACGTAAGCAGTTGAAAGCGATCTCAAGGTCCTAAATCAGATCCCCTCGTTGCTTTGACTTGACGACGATGTCGTCGACGTATGCCTCGACTGTCGACCCTATATGTCTGCCGAACATGTGGAGCATGCATCGCTGGTATGTTGCTCCCGCGTTTTGAAGCCCGAACGGCATGGTTACATAACAATACATCGTGAAAGGCATGATGAAACATGTCGCGAGCTGGTCGGACTCTTTCATTTTTATTTGATGGTAACCGGAATATGCATCAAGGAAAGAAAGGGTTTCACATCCTGCAGTGGAATCAACAATTTGATTGATACGTGGCAATGGAAAAGGAACTTTCGGACATGCCTTATTTAAACTCGTATAATCGACACACATCCTCATTTTCCCATTCTTTTTCTTAACTAGTACAGGGTTTGCTAACCAGTCGGGATGATGAACCTCCTTGATGAATCTGGCCATCAAAAGCTTGTGGATCTCCTCGCCAATGATCTTGCGTTTCTCCTCGTCGAAGCGACGCAGCCGCTGCTTCACTGGCTTGGAACCGGCTCGAATTTCCAAGGAGTGCTCGGCGACTTCCCTCGGTATGCCTGGCATGTCCGAAGGACTCCATGCAAACATGTCGGCGTTCGCATGGAGAAAGTCGACGAGCACGGCTTCCCATTTGGGGTCGAGGTCGGCGCTGATCGTCAGCACCTTGCCGTCGGAGTTGTCGGGGTTGAGCGGGATCTTCTTCGTTCCTTTCACTGGCTCGAAGCTGCCCGCGTGACGTTTGGGCTCTGGGGCTTCCACAGCCAGGGCCTCGAGCTTCGAGGCGAGCTCGGTGGAGTTCTCGACAGCTTCCCCATACTCGACACACTCGACGTCGCATTCGTACGCGTGCTCGTAGGAGGAGCTGACGGTGATGACCCCCTTTGGCCCGGGCATCTTCAGCTTCAGGTAGGTGTAGTTGGGGATAGCCATGAATTTCGCGTAACCCGGGCGCCCGATGATGGCGTGGTACGCGCCTCGGAATCCCACCACCTCAAAGGTGAGGGTCTCCTTTTTGAAGTTGGCCGCCGTGCCAAAGCAGACTGGTAGGTCGATTCGACCTACCGGTAACGCCTTTTTTCTAGGTACGACACCATGGAAGCCACCGACGCTTGGTTGGAGTTGCGCCCTGTTGATGCCAAGAAGGTCGAGGGTCTCGAGGTAGATGATGTTTAGGTTGCTGCCGCCGTCCATCAACACCTTCGAGAGCCTGGTGTTGACGATGATGGGGTCGACGACGAGCGAGTAGACGCCAGGGGCGACTACCTTGTTGGGGTGGTCGTCTCGATCGAAGGTGGTGGGGGTGCTCGACCAACTGAGGTACTGGGGCACTGCCATCCTTGCCGCAAAGACCTCACGGCATTCCCTCTTACGTTGCCTTGCGGTCAGCTGCGTCGAGGGTCCACCGTAGATCATGTAGCAGTCATGGACAGCTGGGAAACCTTCGTCGTCTTTGTCGTCCCCTTTGTTGCCATTTTTCTCTTTCTTCTGGTCGTCCTTCTTGAAACCTAGACCGTCGAAGTGCTTCTTCAATATACGGCAGTCCTCGAGCTTGTGGCAGTCCCGGGGGGTCACACCAACGAGTAAAACTTGTATGTGTGCTCCCTTTTCAAGATGGTGATGCAAAAAGACACAAGGATTTATCCTGGTTCGGGCAAGAGAAGGCCCTACGTCCAGCGGGGGGGAGTGTTTGTATTATTTTGCACCTAAGTGCTTGTACAGGGGTGAATACAAGCGTGGTATGAACCGAGATGGGGTGAGGTTGCTCTACTACGTATCGCTGGTCTTGTGTTCTGTTTTGCCCATTCCCGGACCTCCCCTTTTATAGTTCCAAGGTGAGGCCCAGGGTACATGTATAGGCGACAGAGTAGGGGTCGATAGAGGTATGGTGCGCTGACCTACTCGAGGCTTCCGTACCGGAGTGGCCTCGAGCCATCTTGTCTTGGTACTTTGATGATGATTACGCATGCCCCTGAATCCTGCTCTTGTACGCCGTCTTGGACAGGTCGATCTATTGCACGCTTGTATGTCGCGGCAGCAGCTACGCCAGAGCGGTTAGAGTGCTGTCAATCATCGCCCAATCCTTCTCTAGGAAGGAAACGTGCCTGCTCGAGGGTCTGCTGCCATGTAACGCCTCGCCGGCCAGAGCGCTGACTTTGGGCGTCTCAAGGGGGGCCTTGACTGGATGTGACCCATTCCCTACGCTCTGTCACACCCTGGCTTGTTTGGTGGGGAAGGCTGCAAAAAGAATGACAAGACGGGTGCCGGTCTCCTATCATGCTTCCCGTGACTGTCGGGTTAGGTGAGAACACGGCAGGCGCATTAAATGCCCTGGTTCCCGTGCCTGCGTCAGGCGGCGGGCGGCGTCCTTGCGCTCGAGGTCTCCCGATTTGTACGAGCCCGTTTCCTTATTCGATGGTAGCCGACGCTCCAGCCTGGGTCAATTTGCTGGACGCTATTTCCGTGTTCGAGGCTACGGTCGTCGAGGACCGTGCGTATGATTGGGTAGGTCGTCGAGTTGGAGGCCTCGACCTGCGTACGGATGTTCTCGATATGCATATCAGTTAGTGTACCCCTTACTGATATCCTTGACAGAGCGCGTGAAGGGCTCGTGGTGTAAAATTACATAAATGACTTAGGGTCAGTAGACTGTAAAATAGGAATATGCCGGTATATTCCCCCACCGTCATAGGGCATTTATGTAATTACCTTAGGTTGGTTTCTAAGCTCTATATAAGGGGAGTGATGCCACCATTAAGAAAGGAGAGAGATCATTTACCGTTTCCACCTACTGTTGAGCTTTCTGTTCACTGTTCCTTAGTCCCTCACTGCAACGCGTGAGAAGACCCTTGATACACTGTGTTGCTGGGGAGTGCAGTACACACTTTCACAACATTGGCGCCCACCGTGGGGCTCAAAGGATCACCTGCGATGGCTGGAAAGAGATCGAGCACCACAAGACCTCAAGCGGAGTTCTCTAGGAGAGGAAGACCGAGGAGAGCCGTGCGAAGTGCATACGCGACCGCAGAACAGGTGGGCCCTGAGGATGTGCAGCTGGATGCTGGCTAAGCCCCTCGCGTTGGGGAGCCAGCAGAGCCCACAGCCGCTCAAGAGCTTCAACTACTGCAAGCACAACTACAGAACCTTCAGCAAGAGCGAGACCGGATCACTGCTGCCTATGCGGCCAGCCAGGAGGCAGCGCTGGCAGTAGCGCAAGCAAGTGAGATCAGGCAATAGCTTTCAGTCTTGCAAGCAGATATCCTGAGCATGCATTCACCACCGCAACCGACGGTCCAGCTCGCGGTTTTACCAAGTGCCGGTCCGACAATGACTGTGCAATCGGTAAACTACAGTGGCACACTGCGGAGCACTCTGGACCTTCGTTCCCCTCTGTCCGAAGGATTGCAGGCCTCCCCCTGGCCGGCTACCTACAAGCCGATCACCCTCCCCAAGTTCAATGGAAAGACGGACCCTCGTAAATACCTAATGAGTTTTGAGGCAGCAGTAGCCTCAGCAGGAGGAAATGAAACTGTAATGGCAAAATCCTTTGTGATCGCAGCCAAAGGAGATGCCTTGGCATGGTACTCAATGCTCAGGCCTGGGTCGATCTATTCGTGGGAGAACCTCTGAGACAAGTTTCTGGCAAATTTCCAAGGATTTGCTGCTGAATCACTGACCTCCACGGACCTGTTCCAGTGCCGCCAGAGCCAGGGAGAAGCACTGTGAGACTACTTTCAAAGGTTCGTGCAGACTAAGGCAAGAGCACCCAGTGTGCTAGAGGAGGTTGCCATAGAGGCGGCCATCATAGGCCTTCGTATAGCCCCCTTTGCAGCTCATTTGGCCAGGGAAAAGTCGGCATCCATGCACGAGCTGTACCGCGAGTTTGAGAAGTATTGCAAGTCGGACAACGACTTCTGCAAAAGGCTGAAGGAGTAGAACTCCCAGAAGAAGCAAGTCGATGATAGGAACTCGCAGAAGAAGAACCTTAGCCAAGATGGGCGTCATCCTCAGCGGGAAGCTGGTGGGTAGATGATGAATATTGAGCAGCCAAGAAACGACAAGTCGGGGCATAATCACCCACCAGCGAAACCGCGAAACTCGGAACACGGATTTAACCAAGTCGGAGGAGGAGGTGAGAACAGAGGGTGGCAAAAGAATCAGAAGCAGCGACAACGGAAGCAATATTGTTTCTTCCACGGCGAAGAGAAGGGTCACTCAACTAGGGATTGTCCACATGCCAAAGAGACTCAGGAGAGAATCAAGAACAGGTCGGCACCGCAGCCTCCGCCATCAGTCATTCAACCAAGGGAAGTGAATCACACATTCCCACAATCCTTCTACCATTCATACGTCGGAGGATCAATCCAGCAACACCCAGCTCCAATCCAGCCCAATGCGTTTGCTTTCGCTTACTATCCTAGTTTCCTACCGGCTTGGCGCCTGGCGCAGCAACCTGCAGAACAAGGCCAACAACCCACCTATGCACCCCCGACCCTCGCAAATCACATACATCGAAACCACGCAGCCCCACCAGCAATCGCTACCCCCTCCACCAAATCAACTTCAGTTAATCCAAGCTCCACCCCCACCAAAACTAGAACCTCACCCTGACAATCAGATCACCCCCCATACACCGCTGCCTACGATCGAAATGATCTTGCCAATAGCTGGAGGATCCTCAATGGAGTTCCAGACCAAGAAGCAGAAGAAGGATCATCTTTGTCTAGTCAACAACATTGTAGTGCAAGGCCCAGTCCGCTGCACCGATTGGTCCAGAACCCCAATAACCATCTCCGAACAGGATCTAAGGTTGGAAAGCTACCCACATGCGGATGCAATGGTCATAACAGCAAACGTTGTGGGTTGGGGAATCAACAGGATCTTGATAGAGTCAGGAAGTTCTTCAGTCATAATATTTGCCGGAACCTTCGACCAAATGAAGCTCAGTAGAAGCCAGCTTCAACCTTCAGAGTCACCTTTGATTGGGTTCGGAGGAAAACAGATACACACTTTGGGCAAGGTCGCCCTACTAGTATCCTTTGGCACAGCGGAGAACGCAAGGACAGAGTACATTACCTTCGACGTGGTAGACCTGCACTACCCGTATAACGCCATATTCGGCCCAGGGTTCTTGAAGATATTCAATGCGGCTACTCACATGGGATACCTGTGCATGAAAATCCTGGCTCTGCACGGGGTGATCACTATTCACAGAAGTAAAAAAGAAGCAAGAAACATAGAGAAAGCAATCTACAAGTCTTTCCGGAACATAAACTCCATGGACTCCACGCAAGAAGGAGCTTGCCAATCACCGGATATGCCAAGGGGGAAAACAGACCTGGTTGATTAGGAGGAAACAAAATGTGTCCCTCTGCAAGAGGCAGTGCCGGATAGGAAAGTCACCATATCCGCGACCCTTAGCAGAGAGGAGGAGCTTGAGTTGCTGGACGTGCTACAGAAGAAGCAGGACATCTTTGCTTGGAGTGCCTCTGACCTGCAGGGAGTTAGCAGAGACATCATACAACACTCGTTGGACATCGACCCAAGAATGAGACCGAAGAAGCAGAGACAGAGGAAGATGCCCGAGGAGAGAATCTTAGCATCTAAGGCGGAGGTTCAGAGACTTCTGGATGCAAATGTCATCAGAGAAATTATGTACCCAAAATGGTTGGCAAATGTAGTTTTGGTCCCCAAGAAAAATGGAAAAATAAGAATGTGTATAGACTTCACAGATCTCAACAAAGCTTGCGTCAAGGATTCCTTCCCCTTGCCAAGGATAGACACCTCTATCGACAAAGCCGCCGGTTGCCAGAGATTTTCACTCCTGGATTGCTTCTCCAGATATCACCAAATTTGGCTCAAGAAAGAAGATGAGGGCAAGACAAGTTTCACGACTCTGTTCGGGACATATTGCTATACCAGAATGCCCGAGGGTCTCAAGAACGCTGGAGCAACCTTCTCCAGAATGATGAAGAAGGTTCTGGAAAGTCAGCTGCAGACAATCATTATAGCATACGTCGATGACATTGTCGTCATGAGTAGAAACAAGGAGAATCACATCAAGGACCTGTAGGAAACCTTTGCTAACCTCAGATCTGCCGGGCTGAAACTGAATCCGAAAAATGTGTATTCGGGGTCAGCAAGGGAAAAATGCTGGGATACATCGTTAGCTCCGAAGGAATTAGGGCCAACCCAGATAAAACAAAGGAAATCATGTCAATGGCAGAGCCTTCGAACAAAAAAGAGGTGCAGAAGCTAACTGGTCGAATAGCAGCTCTCAACAGGTTCATTTCTAGATCTGCAGAACGAAGCCTTCCATTCTTCAAAGTGCTAAGGGGAGGAGATAAAGCTGAATGGGGTCCGAAACAATCGGAGGCATTCACACAACTCAAAAGCTATATTGAGACCAATCTAGTGGTAACTGTGCCTGAGCCAGACATTCCCTTACTGCTGTACGTGGCTGCCTCCGAACACGCGGTCAATGCTGTCTTGGTGCACGAAACAAGTGGCCATAGGGGAACGGTGCAAAGGCCCGCCTACTATGTGTCCGAAGCTTTGTAAGGAGCAAAGTTGAACTACACAGAAATAGAAAAAATCACGTACGCAGTCCTGTCTACATCAAGGAAGCTCAAGCATTACTTCCAAAGCCACGAGATCAAAGTGCCCACATCGCAGCCTTTGGGTGACATCCTTAGGAACAAGGAGGCCTCTGGGTGTATAGGGAAATGGGCAGCTGAGCTATCGCAGTTCGATATCACCTATGTCCCATGAACCTCCATCAAGTCGCAGGCGCTTGCTGACTTCATGGTAGATTGGACACCTTCGAACAAAGAAGAGAAGAAGTTAGTCGACCAGCCATGGACACTGTATACAGATGGTGCCTGGGGGCAATCGGGAGCGGGAGCAGCAGCGGTTCTGATTGCACCGTTAGGACTCAAGCTAAAATATGCTACGAGACTCGAATTCAGAGCAACGAACAACATAGCTGAGTATGAAGGACTCATCCTCGGACTGAACAAAGCTAAGGCTTCGGGAGCCAAAACCCTGCTCATCAAAACAAACTCCCAGGTGGTGGCAGGACAGGTGGAGAAGGAGTACTTGACACACAACTCCGAGTTAGCAAGATATTTGGCCATCGTAAGAGGGCTGGAGAGAATGTTCAAGGGGTTTACTCTGCAGTACATTCCAAGAGCTGAGAACAGCGAGGCAGATGAGCTAGCCAAAGCAGCAGCCAACAACAATGCCCTGCCAGAAGGAACCTTCTACCAAATCCTTGAAGCGCCCACAACTGAATTGTTACCAAAGGCTTTCCGCTCAGTCCTGCTGACAGAAGGCGAGGACTGGAGGTAGGCGATAGCAGATTCTCTCAATGGCAAAACAGCCGCAGAAGACGAAGTAGTGACTAAAAGAATGGAAGCAAGAGCAAGAAATTACACCATCATCGATGGAAACTTGTACAAAAAGGGTGTAGTCCAACCTTTGCTAAAATGCATATCACAAACTGAGGGTAGAGAACTCCTGCAAGAAATACATTCCGAGATATGCGGATCACACATCGGCCCCCGAGCGTTTGTCTGCCAAAGCACTGAGACAAGGTTTTTATTGGCCAACTCACATCAAAGACGCAGAAGAGATTGTGAAAACATGCAAAGCTTGCCAAACCTTCTCACCAATTCAGTCCGGACCTTCAGCACCAACTCAGCTCATATCACCATCATGGCCGTTGCAAAGATGGGGAATGGACCTGGTAGGGCCGTTGCCAACGGCCCAAGGAGGAAACAAATTCGCTGTCGTAGCCATCGAATACTTCACAAGATGGATCGAAGCGAAGCCACTAGCAACCATAACCTCAGAAACAATCAAGAAATTTTTCTAGTAGAACATAGTCTGCAGATTCGGAGTTCCAAGCCTGCTCACAGTCGACAACGAGAAGCAGTTTGATTCAGATAAGTTCAAAGAATTTTGCCGTCACATATGAACCAAAATTGCTTTCGTGTCTGTCTACCACCCAGAATCAAACGGAGCAGTGGAGAGAGCGAACAAGATAATATTCTCCGCAATCTCTAAAACACTGCTCAACCTAAGAAATGGGAAATGGGTTGACGAGCTACCTAGAGTTGTGTGGTCTCAGAACACAACAGTTTCAAGAGCAACTGGGTTCACACCATTCAAACTCTTGTACGGTGAAGAGGCAATGCTGCCCGAAGAGATCAAACACCAAAGCCTGCACTCCATGAAGCACCAGGTGACAGAGGATGAAGACTACTGCAAGGAGATTCTAGAATCAACAAGATTGGAAGCAGTAGAGAATATCGCCAAGTACCAGCAAGAAACCAAAAAGTGGAGAGACCACAAGGTAGTACGAAAAAACATATAGGATGGAGACTTGGTTCTCAGGAAAAAGGGAGATCACCCAAACACCGGGAAATTACAACCCAAGTGGGAAGGACCTTACACAGCAATGCAAGCGGGAAGGTTGGGATTTTTCTACCTCAAAGACCTAGAAG
Source organism: Sorghum bicolor (assembly GCF_000003195.3). Lineage (NCBI taxonomy): Eukaryota > Viridiplantae > Streptophyta > Magnoliopsida > Poales > Poaceae > Sorghum > Sorghum bicolor. The sequence goes on along the minus strand of NC_012870.2, from coordinate 26,137,575 downwards.
GAAGAACCTCCACCCACACATTGAACATCAACAATCTATGAAGATTTTACATTTGAATGTAAGGACGACCCTCGCAAAATAAGCGGAGGCGCCCATGTTTTTTAGATACACTTCTTTTTCCTTTTCTCTCTACTTTCTTGCAATCCAAGGTCTGCACTCTTTTCCTCACAGGGGTACTCCTACTAGGAGGTGAGGTTTTTAACGAGGCAGAACCTATGTAAAAAACCTCTGAGATATAAAGAGGAATTTACCCCAGAGACAAAACTCATAAGTCGAAAAATAGCCAGCAACGAGGCTGTAGCATTCGACAAAACATCATGTGATTACAAGGACCCTCCGCAGCTTCTAGCCGAAGGCTAAGAAAGCTCAAAACATCCTCAACGGTGAAAAAACACCATATCCTTAGCAAAAGACCTGGCCAAGAGCCGGGCAGCAAGGAGAACATGGTCAAAGGTGAAAAAGCCCTGTCCACATCAGGCATCACAGCATGACCAGAGAGAATAAAACCATCAAACATGACAAAGACCTAAAAGATATTCAGGCATCAAGAATCATCTAACCTTCACCAAAAGGTGACGAAGGTATCACACACAAAAACAAAACCATTTCACCATCACTCACATAACCTCTAGCAAAATAAGGCCGAAGGTATCCGGTGAATCAGACAAGGCCACCACAACATGACTCCGTCAAAAATACGAAAGTAGCTTAAAGCAAGAAAACAATTCAAATACAAAAAACCACCGTCCACAAAGGACAAAGGTAAAACTAAACTTATACTCTGTACCAAAACAAATGACCCCAACAACCTCAACAACCACTCATAAATCAACAATAAACTCTAACCTAACAACGTACAACCAATCAATGCGAGAAAGCCTATAAAACCAATCGCACTAGGACCCCAACCCTTAGTCAGGATCAGTACACTCAGAGCCAAACAACCAGTGCGAGCCTAGGACACACAAAGGGAAAAACCTTCTCCACCTGGCCATCCTCCAGGGTGCGCGAAGCAGCAGGAGAGTTGACATAAAAATAAGCCTTCATCCAATCCTTCTCCCACTTGCCCTTTTGGCAGAAGGAAATCTCGCACCGCGCTCCAGGCATCGTGCGGCGTGGCATGAACACGCAGCTTTCGAACTGCGCAATGAATTCTTCTCCTTCGGCATTTTTAATCTTCTTTGGCTACCGTTGGAGTTCAAAGTATGAGCAGAAAGTGTCAATATGTGGCACTGCCCCGTAGGATTCACATGCCCACACAAACTTGCTAAGGGTAAGAATCCTATTTGGACTGAAGTGCTGAAACTCCACGTTGAAAGCCTCCATCACTTAGCTGAGGAAAGCATAAGGAGGAAACCGGAGTCCGCAGGTGAAGAAATCCCTGAACACCATGACATACTCCTCCTCAGGCGCAGGCACTGTTTGGCCCGTAGGAGGAGCCTTCACACGACCTTCCTTGAAGAACCCAACCTCAGCCATATCCGCTATGTCCTACGGCCTGATGGTTGACTCCCCAAACTCGAAGGTAATAGCAGCCATCGACTCAAATTCCTTCGCGCTAATCAGATCCCCAACAGAAGCCTCGACGTTAGACAGAGTCTCCTCCAGATCTTGAGCAGTGGCCACCTCAAGCATCCAATCCTCAAACCTCCGCAGCCAACCTCCGGACCTCACACACAGAAAATTCCACAAAGGACCGGAAAAATCTGCCCTCGAAGGACGAGGTGAAGGAAGAAAATTCACCTTAGAACCTCCACAAACACTTAGGAACTAAATCAAACACGACCCAACTACAACTCGCGCAGGCAACTCAGAGACTAGGCGAAAGCTGGCGAAGGAAGCTAAGCAGGCAATGGATGGCAAGGGTGAGGACTCACGCCTCCCCCGCACCCCCTTTTTATATGGGGCGGGCCTATGGCAGGGTGACCGTTGCAATTCCCAGCGCCCAACGGCTATAAGCGGAGGCCTCACCGTGACCGTTACGATTCCCCGTCCCCAACGGCTACCGGCGAGAAATTAGGGAAAGCCAACGGCTACCTGCACAAATTTCACCATCCATTTAATGGCTCTTCGATATCCTCCGCAATTTAATCGACGAAGGATAAAAAATACAACTACTTCGAATGCAAATAACTCTAGACAACAGCGAAGGAATCTCGCAGGCAAGCTATTCAACCCCAAAAACAAAACAAAATTCAAAAAATCAAACAAAAAGCGAAGGACTTCAAAAACCTAAGCAAACTAAGAGAATTCACGACTAAGTACAAGAAACTTTTTTCAAACGGCCTGGATGCACATCCTGCGCACCAAGGGGAAGGCAGCAACCATGCTCACAACCTCCGCGGCGTGACACGTTTTTGAGCACATGGACCGCAGGAGTGCCATTAGCCCAAAAAGGGGGAATTGTTGGGGGCTGGCCGCATCCTTCCCCCTGTCCCTCCGAAGGATATCCTCCACCCGAAGAACCTTCGTACGAAACTGTGTGGAGGTCCTGAGAAAAACTAACGCTAACGCGTCTCTTGTGATACTGAGCAAATGCAGGGACCAAAGACAGCGACGGAGGTCATGAGCGGAGAAGGAAGGAACCTTCGAACCTTCCAATGACGGAGGATGGCCGAAGGAAGGGCGAAGGACACGGCGGAGGGGGCGAGCCTCCGGCGCATCTGAGCCGAGGAACCTCCGGCGTCGCCAAGCCGAGGGACCTCGGTGTAGAAACGTCGAAGGTTCGGCGGTCGGGCGGAGGATTCAAGCATTCGACAAGCTGAAGCCCTGGGCGGGGAGCGCGTGAAGGGCTCGTGGTGTAAAATTACATAAATGACTTAGGGTCAGTAGACTGTAACATAGAAATATGCCGGGATATTCCCTCACCGTCACGGGGTATTTCTGTAATTATCTTAGGTCGGTTTCTGAGCCCTATATAAGGGGAGTGATGCCACCATTAAGAAAGAAGAAAGAGCATTTACTGTTTCCACCTACTGTTGAGCTTTCTGTACACTGTTGCTTTGTCCCTCACTGCAATGCGTGAGAAGACCCTTGATACACCGTGTTGCTGGGGAGTACAGTACACATTTTCCCAACAGTTATCATTTTGTGGCTCACTGATCGATCGATATATACATGATGATTTCTTAATGTATGTCCTCCACGCGTTTGTAGTAGCTAGGATCGGAGGTTGTGGCCAACTAGATCTCCTAACTTATTAAGGCCGTCAAGACCTCTGCCACTAATTCAATGGCCCACAAATATGATGATACTCCTATCTAGCACGTTCACATCGAAAACACATCTCTACTCTCTCTCCCCTAATATATCTATCCCTAATAATAAAGAGATAAAATTTCAGCCTTTTTCTTGTCTGAATTTTGTTGGTAGAGGCTACTTATATCGATGGTAAAGATCGGATAAAAAATTGCTTCGAACGCAACATAGACAAGAAAGAAACTCCTCTCCCAAATCATACTCGAAACCACATCCAACCAATTCAATCCAAGTCCTGATCCAAATCAAATCAAAGAAAAAAACATCTAACCAAATCAAATCCACCATGGACAAATATAGCTATCGATGATCACATCGCGCGTGATGTCGGGGTTGGAGGCGTCACCAGGCTACTGCTCCATGAAGACGAGCCCAGCAGGGACGAAGCCAGCGACAGGGCAGGGCGGGCTCGAGCCCCCTACCGCTGCTGAACATCTGGAGTTCTCTCTCAGCCTCCTAATTTTTTAGCCATAGGTAGATGCGAGGTGTGGGGCTGAGCTCAATCTGGAGTTCTCTATTTTTGAAGTTCCAAATATATGTATTTTCTATTAATGACCGTATTGCCTTTCTGGTATTCTGATACCCATCGATTCATCTCTCCGACGTTTTCTATGGTAAGTCTCGACGCCGACGTTTCGTCTCTCCCTCGACACGCTGCCGCCCATCTCCCCTCCTCCCCTCCCTACGCAGCCAACCGGCCATGGATGGAGGAGAGCCGCCCCTGGAGATGTTGACACAGGGCCAATCACCATAGACGTCGAGAGAAGTGAACTGGAGGCGTCGAGTACTCTAGCCCTAGCCATAGACCGGGCGGCGGCTACTGGTGGCCTGGGCAAGGCCGTTGGTGGGCTGGCCAAGCAGCCAAGGCATGGCCACGGCAAGAAGCGAAGCCAAGGCCACGGCCAGCAGCAAGCCTTGGAGGCCATGGCCAGCAGCGACCCTTGGAGGCCACGGCCAGCAGCCAAGGCATAAGCCACGGCCAGCAGCGGGCAGAGCGACGTTTTTTTAAAGAATCAAGGGCAAAAGAGTCATTTTACAAACAAATGCATGTATTTAGATGAGAAAATAGATTAAAAGAATCAAAATCATATGTATTACGAAGTCCACATGTTTAGAGACATATTTTAACGAAGATAATGTTAGGAGTCATAGAATAGCGAAGCCATACGATTGGAGTCATATAATAGCAATTATCTCCAACCTAATAGCTATATAGGAAAGAAGCTCATCCTTTCTGTTGGCGGTCTCTCGGTTGGTGGCTATCACGACTTCGCAAGACAGGCTTGGAGGGGCGGCAACGGATGTAGAGTGCTCACGCAGGTTCGCCATAGTTTGAAGTCAGCCCCTCCTATATTTTTTCATGGCTTCGTCCGTGGAGCCCAGTGCTCATAGTCGCACCCGGGGAGGAGGACCTGCTCCTTGGGCGGGCGTCTGCTCCAGTTCTGGGACGAGTCCCGCAGCGAGGATATTGCTGGCTGGGTCGCAAAGTACCGCACCCCCGCGCCGGTAGGGAGCGGGCGCAGGAGGAGGGTGGGGCGCTGCGGGATGCGGAGTCGTCCGGGAGAGCATGGGAGAGGACTCGACGGCCCTGGCCGTGGCCGCTGCAAAGGCGGTAGTGGAGGCGGCGTCCCCGACACTGCCGGTGGGTTCGGCCATCAAGATGCATCGTGAGTTGGACTGGACCTTGACGACGCGAGCTGCGGCTGCGTGTAAGGATCGGAACGGGTCTTCAAGATGCCCATCGAGATTTATTTTTATTCTTGTCTGTTTGTTTTTCTCTTATGAAATAAATATTAATTGAAACATTTACTTTTTTCTAATAATTAAAAGGTATTTCATATCCCAGTTGTTGATATAATTTTGGTTAGAAATAAAACTTATAATTTTGATTAGAAATAAAACTTACTTTATTAAAGGAGATGTCTACCCAACAATAAGTTGTTTTAGCCCTTTCCATCAACCAATTTTTTTCATACACTTACACTTAGGGTTGGTATATTGGGAGCCCAGGGCTACAAATAGTTATTGGAAACCCCGGCCAATAGCCCACCCAACTCCTATCTGCGCACAAGTGGGGGACCCCAGGCACTCAACCAATGCCACTCAGTCCACCCATTTAGGTTAACAGAGCTGACGCGCACAGTAGGTGGGGACCGCAGTGGACCCTCTCAAATCGGATGCATGAAAATCTAGGTCAAACTGCATAGGAAAGTTTTGGACGCGATGTTGCATAGAAATTAGTCGATGGATGAATTAAAACTAATTCGTTACTGCATAAAAACCTCTCTACAATCTGGATGTTACACCTGACAAGAGCTGACATAGACTGACATATACTGACATGTGTCTACATGTTTGCGTCCACTCTAATCTCTTCTGTTTTTTCACAATAATTTCTCAACGAAAAATCGGATTTAAAAATGGTTTTCACCATTGAACTCCTGATATTTTTGTGCACGATTCAAGATCCATTGTGAATATATTTTTGAAAAAAAAATAAAATTCATAATTTTGTGCACTATGAGACAAAGTTTTATGCATTCGTCTACGAATAGATCTTGTGAGTGAGAAACATAGAAACGATCATGTGTTTTTTAAAATTTGAAATTTGAATCATGACACGTAACGGCTTATTAAATATATAGAATCACTCGTCAAAACATGTAAGAAAGTGTTGGTGTCAACGTTGAATAGAAATTAGTGGTTGGATGAATAAAGAATAATTTTGTTACCGTATAGAAACATCTCCACATAGAGACGATCTTGTCTTCTCCAAAATTTGAATGCTGACATGTGAGGATCGAGTAGGTGTATAGAATTAATAGTCAAGATGCGCATAAAGGTTTTTAGTACCACGTTGCATATAAATTAGTAGTTGAATTAATAATAATTAATTTTGTTGCTGCGTAAAAACCTCACCACGAGATGGACATTCCACCTAACACAATCATGATTGTCTGTAACAACATCATGCTTTCTGCTACAGGGGCCTATTACAACCAACACCGTCACTACCCATACTCACACCATTCTTTGCACCAGGATATGTTTATTTAATAGAGCAACAATGTATAAAAATCTTACACCATAATTCCCTCTAGGGGAATGAAACATACAAAACACTACACACTAGATGTGGACTATCCATAATGTTCCCAACTCATAATATGCATAGACACTAAGTCAACCAAAATATTGAAACCCAACAGAGGTTACATAGAAACCAATAGTTTCACTCGTATCATCCAAACATATAACCACGACATATGAAAAACTAACTTTTTACATTAACCTATCAACTATATCGAATATCAAACTACGCCATTGTCACAAGCCAAGGAAGTTGCGGACGTCGCAAAGCCATGTCCTATGACGAGCCACCATTGACCTCACACCAAATAGAGGAATCCTTTTGACCATCCTACACCACAACAAAGGCATAGAAACATGTTTTGAGCAGGCACAAAAACCCTTACAATGGCGCACAAAAACTCTTACCGATTAGGTACATAGAATCAATAGTCAAGATGCGCATAAAGATTTTTAGTGCTACATTGCATATAAATTAGTAGTTGAATAAATAACAATATTTTTTATTGATGCGTAAAAACCTCTCCACGAGATAGGATATTTCACCTGACACAATCATTATTCTCTGTAACATCATGCTTCATAGTATGGGGGCCGATTACAACAACACCATTACTACCCATACTCACACCATAGAATTAGTAGTCAATATGCGCATAAATGTTTTTATTGCATTACATAGAAATTAGTATTTCGGTGAATAAAAGTTATTTTTTACCACATAAAACCTGCTCTAACAATGTATAGAATTATAAATTAATTGTAGAATTGTATACCAACAATATATACCAAGTTACAGTGACAAAATATTTTTATACAGCAAAAAACATAATTCACGTTCATAAAAAATTCACCTATTCCTTCGACTAGCTGGCCGCATCCACCCAACGACGTATAAAATATGCACAAAAATGTATTATAGTCCCAACACAAACTTTTCCTTTTCCTCCTACTTTTGTGGATGTATAATTAATAGAGAAACAATGTATAGAACCTAATAAAACCCTCCCATGTAGGAGATTTATTTATCAAAAAAACGTGACGAACACAACCCAAACCATTTTGTCACTTTGGGGACATACAATTAATAGAGGAATAATGCATAGACACTAAATTGAATCAAAACATAAAGATCCATGGCATAGAAACTATGACTCAAGAAGTATAAAAAAATCAAAAGTGGACCTGTGGAAGACATCCTTGACCGCGCTATGCCATTACCATTGTCCACGCCCCCATCCGCCACCGCCAATTGGCACCACGCTCATATATGTAGTTTCACAAAAAAACAGGCAATTTTAGCCTCTTATCAAATAAAATTGAATGTATGCATAGAAACTCACTAATGCTAGAATATAAACTCACATTGATGCAAATACTAGAAAATTGAAAGCATAAGACATATAGAGTTCCAACAATATATAAATGTATAAAATTATGTTCCAACAATGTATATAATGTGCTCTAACAATGTATAGAATTCCAGATGATTTCTTAATTACACGGTTGGCTCAAGAAGCATAGAAAATCAAAACACATGATAACAATTTATGAAATCCATTATTTATTTAGTCCAAATCATAATTACTATCCATAGAAACTCGTATATGCAAGCACATAAACAAATTTGTCTGTAAATAGAAGCATCAACATTGCATAAAAAGGTGCTCTAACTATGTATATAACTGTATAAAAGTGTGTTATAGTTTAGCCATGCATAGAAACTTATGCACTGAAGCATAATAACTTAAAAATCTATAAACAAAATAATAAAAATGTCGTGTCGGGGAAGGGAAGGGACATGGCGCCTGGTGCTCAAGCTCCTGCCATTGTGACGCCATGGACAGGCACCTCCGCCCTGCAGAATCTGCATGTGCTGCACAGCTGTAGCATCCTGCAGTGGCCGACATCAATAGACAGGAGACAACAGAGCAGCAGTAGGTTCTAGCTGTGCAGATGCTCGGGGCAGGCAAAGTAGGTGTGCACCGTCCGCACCCGCCTTGTCGGTCCAGGAACCATCCGCCGACGAGTAGGTGTGCACCGCCCGCACCGAGTCCATGTCGTCGAGTCCTGACATTACGTAGAAATTAGTGGTTCGATGAATAAAAGTTAATTTTGTGACCACGTAAAACCACTCCACAAGATGGCTATTCTACATAACCGTAATTGCGTCCACCGACATCATACTTCCCACTATAAGTGGCGTATAATTAATATAGGAACAATACATAGAACATGGAAATCACACACGTAAAATATGAAGATGATCTCATTTTCTATAAGATTTGAAAAGTGGGCTGTGATGGGCTATAAGATTCATAGATTATTAGTCAAAATGCACAGAAATGTTTTTGGCGCCGACAACACATAGAAATTAGTTGTTTAGTGAATAAAGATTAATTTTGTTACCACATAAAAACCGCATAGAAATTGCTCCAATAATATATCAAATTATGTATCAACAATGTATAGAAATATATACCAATAATGTATACCATATATCAGTTTAGCTATTGTATAGAAACTTACGCCCGCAAGTATAGACACACAAAATCAACAAAAAAAATATTTTAGCATCGTAATAATTCTTTAGGAGATGTTCAAGTAGTAATTAATTGATTTTCATAAACATAATTAGTAATTTAAAATCTGCAAATAATATATAGAGTGAAGCATAAACCATCAGATTGAATAGAAATCATCAGCACAGATAATGCATAGAAATTAGTATTTCAATGAATAGAGATGAATTATGCATGAACTTTACTCAGCAAGCATAGAACCAAAATTCATGCATAAACCCAGGAACAAGCCTAACATGCTCCCCCTAAATTGTCGAGCGGATGCATATAAACATAATAAGTACAAAATCTGGAGAAGTTTCAGGGCAATAGTAAGAAAGGCATAGAAACATAACAAAGATTTCAATTTCTATGCATCCAAGAAATTAAGATTTTAATTTCTATGCACCCAAAAAATTAATTTCAATTTTATTCACACTATGTCAAAGATAAGCATAGAAAAAGTCACAATTTGGATGAAAAGAATTCCATTTGCATGCATAAAAAGAATTAAGATTTTAATTTCTATGCATCCAGAAAATAAGATTTCAATTTCTATGCATCTAGTATGTTCCTCTTCTGGATCCTCTTGTTCTTGCTGCTCTAGTTCCTACAAGGTTCGTCAGCGCGAGGAGGAAGAATGGACACGGATGGTGGCTGCTCCCAGCCAGGAATGACCTTTGGCTCCACAGCGTCGGGCGAGCCGTGGGGGTCCTGACCGCCGCCGGCACTGCTAGGCTGCCGCGCTCCCTACCGGCTTGACTGCGGCCAGGGCCGCCAGGAGATCCTTAGCTATGAGATCCACAAGCTGTCCAGATACTCCAAAATCCCATTTCATATATCCTAAATTTATGGATTTAGCTACTACTTTTTGCAAGAAAGGAAAAAGAAAAGAACACCTGCCCTTCTGAAATTTCTTGTCAACGGATCAAATAAGCAGAACACGACAGGAAGCATCAAATCCAAACAGAAACACCGTGATGAGAGAAGGGATGTCAATTACGAGCTGCAATTCAAAATTATTCAAGACATTAAATATCATAGATGAATAAAATAATTAAAAAACCAATCTGCAGCTCTGCACTAGCGAGGCGCCTTTGGGTCCAGGTCACACGGGTCACGCGGTACTCTAGTTGCTCACCAGCGAAGTTCTCGCCATGAGCTCTGGATTTTGACGGAGATAGGAAGGGGGTCGAGCAAGGAAGGAGGAAAGGAGGCACCTTGTCGATCTGCTGGGGCGGAGGGATTGCTCACTGTCGAGCAGAGGAGCGCCGTACGGGCCGGGCACGCCGCTGCCATATCTGCCGCATCCGGTGGCCACGCCGTCGCCGTTGCCGAGCGTCCTGCTATGACACAGGTCGTGTGCACAGAGCCTCCTGCTTTGAAGCTTCGCTGGAGGAGGGACGCCGCTGACCGGGAGACACCGTCGTGGAGAGGTGGGTGGGTGAGCATGTTTGGATCTCGCTGCTCTCGTGTTGAGAGGAGAAAAAAACGAGATTCAAATAAATTTGAAACACGTCTAGGTGCTTCCTGGTTGGGCTAAACCACGTGGCCAGGTTTAGGATGGGGCTAGGACCACATATGAAGACAGATCAATGGTTCTTGAATGCAGGTTGGGTGGAACCAGATACCTACAGTTTAGTTCAGGGCTTCCTCTAGTTATTGAAAGCCCTATGCTCCTAATATCATATATATATATATATATATATATATATATATATATATATATATATATATATATATATATATATATATATATATATATATATATATCTATATATATATATATATTTTTTAAGAGTTTTTCAATATATATATAGATATATT